>NC_060912.1:3195640-3398140 GCF_014805685.1 Silurus meridionalis | reverse complement strand
AAACGGCGACCTTTGAGCTCGATCTTCATATTTTGGAAGACAGTGGAGTCTGCAGCAACCAAATTTAGAGAGTAGGGTGGGTGCGGAAGTGAGGCCATGGTCCGAATAGCAGATGTGGTAACACAGGGCGATATCTTTTGGCACACTGAATTATGAAGGTCGGTGCTCTGTGTGACTGTGAGTGCAGCCTTGTGCTACCATCTGTTGGTGTGTCAAAAAACTAATTTAGAAACATTTTTATACCATAAAGCACTATACATTTATAGCATTTGGCACACACTCTTATCCAGAGGAAATTATAATGAGCTCATTTATACAACTGTGTAGCTAAGAGCCATGCTCAGGCGCCCAAAAGTGGGGGTTTGGTGGTCCTTGAATATGAAATCACAACATTCTGAGCAGAAGCCCAAAGACCAATATTGTAAAATTGGTCTTTGAACGCTAGCTTTGAGGCCAGTGTGCTGTAATGGAGTGATCGGCGAGCAGGTTCTAGAGCTAGTCAAGCAGGTTCTAGAGCTCAGCCATCAAACTAGAATTCTCTGGAACATGAAATTATAGTGTGCAGACTTCAGTTGCTATGTTTAATTTAAGTAATTTGGTTTTCAGAGAGAGAGAGATAGCGAGAGTGATAGAGAGAGTCTGTTTTGACAAGCTGAATGCCATCATCCATGCATGCTAGAATAATGAGGCCACACATTACACACACAGCCATTCAAGCAAACCACTTAAAGTAGACTGTATCCCATGTGTCTCAATGACTGTTACAGAAATGCGTTCCGTTTTTTTTTTTTCTCTTTGGAAACGAGTGAATTTTCATGGCTGCACAGCAGAGAATGAAAATGCTGCTATTCTTGCTGTTTCAGCCAACGTACCCACAGTAGCTCAGATGAACCTGTCAGTGTTAATCAAAAGCCTGCGCAGACACCGAGGGAAACTCTGTGAGCTCCAACAACAAAACAGACATACGGGTCACTGTGTAGGATCTGGAGCTGTAAACAGACTCAGAGGTAGGAGGTGTTATTTACGGTCCCACACGATCCGTTCCTCGACAGAAATATACGCATGCGATCGTATGTTTTTAGCTTGCGAAAATAAAATCAATAAAACATATGGGGGAAAAAAACGAGTCCGAAAAAAAACCGGATCGTGTGTGAGAAAAAAAACTTAGAAATAAAGAAATCATGGGAAAAAAAATATAAAAGAAATGGAAAAAATTTCAAGATGGAAAAATCACATCTAAAATAAATAATTCTAGAGATAAAACAAATGCGGAAATTAAATTGTTCACCATACAAAACACATAAAAATGAAAAAATGTGGTAGAAACTACAGTAATCGAACAAACAAATAAATAAGATGTAGCTCTTATTCATAAACAATAATAGGTATGAGACTATTTACACTTTATGGATGTAAAACTGTGGTCACCTGACCATAAGATTCATGTATCTGCAATACATGGACATTCAGTGCAACCCAGATGAGGACGGGTTTCTCTCTTGAGTCTGGTTCTCTTAAGGTTTCTTCCTTATGCTGCCTCGAGGAGTTTTTCCTTGCCACAGTCGCCACCGGCTCGCTCATCAGGGACAAACTTACACTTATAAATAACATCTAATTCATTTTAATCACCACGGTATCTGTGTAAAGCTGCGGAACCAACATGGCAACCGTTCCATACGCCAAAACCATGCAATTCCCTCTGGACTAACTGGAACCAACTTAACCCAACAACACAAAAAAGCGTTGAAGTGTACGTCCGAGCTTTGTAAGCATTATTTAGAGAGCAAACAGTTGTCTGGAGTGAATAACTTGCCCAGTCTCTACACCTAAATCCTATTGAACTGCTCTGGGATGAACCGTTAGCAAGTTTTACAAGTGGCACAGCAAATTATTTCAGCTTTGGAGAAACAAACTTCCCGGATGCTGAGAGTGTGTAAAACTGTTATTCATGCTAAGGTGGGTTTTTTAAATGGAAATAAAGTCTGTACATTTATATATTTGTTTATGGCCTTGGTTCTAGCATTCTATTTCATGGCGGTTTATTTACACTTGTGTTTGAAGAAAAGTTCCTACTGCTAGTGCTTAGTATATCGTTGAACGCCATGAATGGGGTGATGACATCGTATCAGTGACCTTACGTATTGCTTATAAGGGTTAAAATGGAATAAGTTGCTTTTTGAGGGGTTTATTTCAGCCGTGAGTATTGGAAAGAATTAACATGTGACGTAAGGTGAGTTGTTTCTGTGCTCAAACTACACACTCATTTTCAAAAAAGGGCTCAGTATTAGCTAAGAACTAGTTAATAACTAGTTCTGACCTAGTGTGATAACTGGTCATACAAGCTAGCTAAATGCTAATTGCTGTCTGTCTCAACACAAATTGCCTCAACAAATTTTTAACATTCTAGCTTTCAATCTTTTTTCGATGCTCTTCTGAGGTTTGACACCAAAATGGCTTCCTTATGACAGAAAAATTAAGTGTTGTGAGAAATATTAGCTTAGTTGTAAATGAATTCTAGTTTGCTTGTTGTTTAAATGCCATAGAGAAATGTTACTGAATGCATTATAAAAGTATGTGAACATTATGAGACACAAGGCGTCATGCTGCGCTACTGCTGTGTGACTAGTCATACCCGAGAGAGAAGCGTCTGGGGCATTTGTGGGATAGCAGGCATATTTGTCACAACCGACTGTTTCCTTTTAGTCAACATGTCTATAGCATCTGTGCTGATGAGAGTGCCGTATTGTGCAAAAAGAAAAAAGACAGCGAGGGAAAGATCTATACAGTACATCCTCAAGGTTACCTTTTTCCCATTTGCACTAGCATCTTTTCACACCACGCTATAATGATGCTGCTTTGCTTTGGTCTCTTTGCTTTGAATTGTGTTACAAATGCTATAGAGTTAAGGGCCTTGTTCAGGGGCCCAGGAGTGGCAGGTTAATGTGGCTAGGATTTGAACTCACAATCTTCAGGGCTAAAGTCTAATCCATTAAACACTAAACTAACACCTCCCTGTTGTGAGCTTAAATCCCAGCACCACTAGGTGGCCACTTCTGGGTCGTTGTGTGTCTGCCACAGACAGTATGATAAAGCAGGAAGCTATGGGACATGTTTAAATGCACAGGACAATTCAATGTAAATGTGTTTCCTGCTTGTGCTTGATCATTAAGTCGTGTTAAGCTCGAGGCCTCTTCTTTCCACTTGCATCGGATACTTGCGTCGTGTGTCTCTGTCCTCGCTGTCTCCCTCTGTCCCAAACCCACGTCGCTGTCAGCCATGATAAATGAAGGCAGCAGGCTGATTAACAGGAATGAGGCTGAAAAACAGACACTCGGCCTTGTTTAAAGGAAATCCAGAGGGAAAACAACTCCGGATGCGGCGGCCGATTCAAGCCACTGGAAAAGCACTTTTAAATAAATCAAACCTTCATACGAGAACTGTAATTGAGCATCAGTATTTACAAGCGCTTTGCATTGATCTCCGACGAGAACCTGATCGCTTTGATGGCTTCCATAAAAGCATCTTACATTCAGAGTGGACTTAAAGGAGAATGAGTGAGGTCACTGAGGCCGGAGTGATATAACTTGTGCAAACTTGTTTTTAAAGCGAATAAAAAAGGCTAACATGCTAGTTTTTTTTACCCGAGGCCAGAGAAAATTTCTGCTTTGTTTTGAGCTGCCAATGAACCAGCATTGAATTTTTTATGTCACACACCACAGTAATGGGTAATGGCTCATATGAATGAAGACAGGGCTTCAAAAATATACATACAGTATTTCTATTTATTTCTTTTGTACAGTCCACAGTTTTAAATGTGTTTTTTTGTTTTCTGTGTTTTAATATAAAAAATCTTTAGTGCTGTTTACTTCTCTCTGTACCAATGTTTTTGTGGGGAGGTATGAATGGTTTGCCAAGCAAGGTTTTTATGTAAATAAAAACACAATGCAATCATTGCAAATCTAACAAATCTATATTCTATTTACAATAAAACAAAAAATATATCAAATGTGCTTTCCAAATGTACAAATTACACATTTCACAGGCACTAATGATAATGATAATAAGATTCAAAACACTGATGGCCAAAAATGGACCAGCACCCTCTTATCTCAGAGACCTCATCACTCCTTGCACTGCACCATTGTCTGGTACCACCTTCACTGAGGGTAAGAGGTAAGTATACTTTAAGGCTCTTCTCTGTTCTGGCACCGAGTTGGTGGAATGAACTTTCCCTAGATGTCCGAACAGCAGAGTCACTGGCTATCTTCAAGCGACTAGTAAAGACCTTCCTCTTCCTGAAACACTTAAACTAACACTTTTCCAGGTTTGTTTAAAAAATATATATATATCCTCTCAACAGAGTTGTACTCTAATTTATCTTAAGTTTGTAATCTAGTTCCTGTGTAGATTTATTCATTGATAGAGACTCTAAGCACTTTTGTGCATAGCTCTGGACAAGGGAGTCTGCTAAATAGTGTAAATGTTAACAAGCCGGATGGTCCCTCTCCTCTTTAGTCTAGAGGATGAGGTGTCCATGGTTTCCAAAAACAAACATTTAAATTTCGGTTTGACTGATCGCAGAAGAGTTTCTGAACAGTTTCCGGAACAAATCTGTGGTCAGAAAAAACGAAATTTTTCTTTTTCATTTTACAAAGTGTCCCAAATTTTTGGATTTGGGGTTGCATTTTGGAGACCTGCTATGGTGTAGGAGAAATAAAACAATAAAACACTTCAGGACGTACTCTACTGGGAACTCAATTACAAACATTTGTGTATCAATAGTATAACACCTTCTTATGGCACTTAGCAGACCCCTTCTCTAGTTGATGGTTGGGGGCCCAGGTGCCACATCAATGTCTTAAGCGCTGAGCTACCACATTTACCTGTGTGGTAACAATGACTTTTTTCAATTCTTGTACTTCTGAAGTACACCCATGTGTAAAATAAAACTATATGTGAATATCTCATGTGCACACCATTTGCTTCATTTTATCCAAGCTCATGGTGATCAGGTCTTTTGCCCTTGGGTCGTTTTTGCAATAATAACCTTCTGGCTGTACATTATCACATTTATTACATGGCTATGTACCAAGGAAATAATGAAATCTTCCAAGATAATACACAAACACACACACACACACACACACACACACACACACACAGTCTAGCCATAGGAGTGGAAGATAATAGGAGGGCCGGCATTATAAATAATGTACGAGCGACAGTGCTTACTGAAAACTCTGCCCTGTCAGCACACCTCACACACCTCCTTAGAGACTTAAAAAAAAAACGTTTAATCTACTTTCTTTACCGTCCCTTCACCCTTCACATTTAAAAGAGGGAAGAATGAAAAAAAAGAAGAAGTAATCTTCAGAAGGAATAAATAAAACACTTTTACTTCAGCACCTACAGAGAAGACGTTCATCAGAGCCATGTCCGTGCTGATGCACATGTCTCCCATCAAACCTGCCTCACCGCGCCATCGCAAGACAAAGCAGAATATTAATATTATATATCACCTAGAATGTATGGGCTGCAGCCCAAAGAGCGAGAGATGCAGGGGAGGAAATCAATTCTAGCCATCCATTATGCATACTTTTGCTCACGCCGTAATCACGCCGCGAGTGTTAAAATGCTGCGGGGAAGCTGGGAATGAGAAATGGTGTACACGGAGCATGCGACGGCGAGCGATTGGAAGAATTCTTTGCTTTCTATCGTATTATGCTGTTTAAGCAACAGGTAGCTGTCATTAAAGTGACAAAATAGCTTCTTGCTGAGCATTTATTTTTTATATAAACAAAATTAGCCTTTCACTCTGTTCAATTGTTTCAACACAGTAACATTGGCACCCATTTAAACGATGAGTCTGCACACCCTATAAAACCGAAGTAAATAACTGGTACTGATGAATGTTCAGTAATGGTATTGATGAACAGATGGGTGTATACAGATTTGCACACACATGCATTTTTTGGACATCTCATTGCACAGTCTCTATTTTCTGTTCTAATCTGTAGCGTCTGGCACAGGTCATTTAGACTTCATGTCCCAGGCATTCCTTTTAACCTATGACATCTACATCTCAATCAAAAGGTGAAACTTTTATTGGGGGGTGGTATATCCGTAAAGTGTCACACTCCCCCTCCGAAGACACTAAACAGGACCAAATCCTGAACTCTTGTTTAGTTTACCGGGACCCATAAAACAATAAACTCATAAAACTCATGAAACAATCCAAACTCGAAACTCGATCCAGCATGGCTGCTTGTGACAAACACACACAACTGGCTCCAGAACGTTTGGATTTTACCACAAGACAGATAACCCCCTTTGCAGTATGTCTGTTTGTGACACACACACATATGCAGACACACACACACACACACCAAAAGGGAGCATTCTTTTATTAATTAAATAATAAATAGAATGTCCCACTTCACATGATACAAACATACATCTTGTTTGTATCTTCTACTATAAATAAAGCAAGTGTTTAACTCTACATCAATAATATTTAAACCTTAAAATGTTTAGTAATGTAACTCTGTGTTAAATGTTGTCTCTTCTCTTCTTAAGGCTTGATTGATCTGTTCTTTACTTTCCTGACAAGGGTGCATTTTATTTATCAGAATACAACATAGTACAGTGGTCCCCCAGTTATCGAACAGCTCGGATATCGAACATTCCGGCCAGCGAACGGTTTTCCGAACGAAATTTCGGTCTGGTAAATGAACAAAGTTCCAGTTATCGAACGCCACCCACGCTGCCCAACCCAGCACGAGGGGAAGAAACTGCTTCCGCTTCAACCATTGCTGAGTAAGCATCTATCGCAACTTCTGTTTGTGAACAATATTAGTGATATTTAGCGGTAAGTACAGTAATCATTTTGTTTCTTACTGTTGTAAAGTTGTTAATTTATACTTTTACCGAGCCAACACAAAATACCCGCAGAGATCGGGATAATCCGGCAAAAGGCAGTCCATAAATAATATCCACGGTGCTTTACGGAGGAAGCCCGATTGCGATGAGCTCAATGTGGGCGGGGCACGCATGAGCGAAGGAACAGGGCATTCCCTGAAGCACCATGACAGCCACCGTAGGGGCGTGGCAGGGGATTCCTGACTATTAATACGGCTAAAAACAGGAAAAAATGGTTAATTATTGGGTATTGGTGGAGTTCGGGAACGGATTAATTGGTTTTCCATTATTTCTTATGGGATAATTAAGTCCAGTTTTCGAACATATCGGATTTAGAACTGTTTTAAGGGACGAATTAAATTCGATAACCGGGGGACCACTGTATTAACATCAGTTAATTACTGATCTCTGTAAGTTAATGTACCTCTGCCTTATACTGTCATTCCTTTTCATGTTTAGTATCCAAATGACCGCAAAATTATCTGTTTCTTTATTTTTCAAACAATGGTACATTTTATCATGAAATGTACCATACCATCTTAATTCACTTTGAATAAAACTTTATAGTCCTCCAAAAGCAAGTATAGCCCGGAAACCATACCCACAGATGCATGAACAAAGGAAGTTTTTCCCTCCAAAATTTCAGGCCATAGCATTGGCCAATCCCCCAAGGATGGGTGGGGTTCAGGACCTTTAAAACATCTTGAACCCAACTAATCGTGGTTCAGTCGGGTCCAGTCAGAGTTCAGTCAAGAAAGCAGCTCGCTCACTCGGCTCGACCGGAAAGGCTCGGACCCCCGGGGCCCGAAGGCCCGATGGCCCGGAGAGTCGGACGCTTCGAACAGCTCAGCAGTGACTCTTCTGGACGAGATCTCAAATCTCTTTTGAGATCTTCCAGCAAGCTTTATCTTCAAAACACCAACTGCTCTGATCTTCAGGAGAAGCTGGGAGAACATCTGACTCCATCCAAACCGATTCGTCCAAGATTCTTTTGTCTACCGCATCCGGACTCTTGTGCAACAAATCAATGCAAGTAACCGGTTTACCAACTAATTTAGATGCGTGCTAAGTTTGAACCCCTTAATATTAAGGCGAATTAAAATTTCCGTGACGATTTCTCAGTTAGGATGTGATTAATTTATAGTAAGCTGCCTTTCCTTTCTAACCCTAACCCTAACCCTATCTCCTTCTTTCTTTCCTTTCTCTTCCTCCTTTCCTAATTTCAACTTCCGTTTATTTTATTTTCATTTTTATTTTCTTTATTTCTTTTTGTTTGTTTGTTTGTTTGTGTAGTTAGTTTTATGTTGTGTTTGTCTCATTCATTAAACGCGTATTTTTCATAAGTGATTGTCTCTGAGTGCTGCTCACATTCGTAAGGTTCCTGCAACATTCGATCTGAACTACATGCTCTATTAATTGTACGGTATAAAGTAAAGGGGGGTTGCGTCTTTCTTGGCCAGGGAGATACCTCTTTTATAGAATTAATATAAAATTATACTGTCTGTTTGCCGGACGAACAGACCAATAAGTGTAATGTTAATTCCATTACCGTCAATTCAACTTAATTTAAATATTTAGGAGTAACTATCTGCTTCTTCTTCTTCTTCTTTCGGCTGCTCCCATTAGGGGTCGCCACAGCGGATCATCCGTCTCCATACCACCCTGTCCTCTACATCTGCCTCTTTTACACCAACTACCTGCATGTCTTCCTCACCACATCCATGAACCTCCTTCTTGGCCTTCCTCTTTTCTTAGGAGTAACTATAACCCGTTATAATTACTTATAAATATTCCCTTTTCTTTGCGAGCTAAATTCGCTACATATAATGGTGGAGAATGCGGGCAGACTGTACTTCCAACTATATACTTAATTAATCTGTATTATAAGTTTGTCCCTCTTATCCCCCAGTCGCTACAAATCATTTCCACTCTTTTGGGAAGATGTTCCTAGATTTTGTGGATATTTGTGCTTATTCAGCAGCAAAGGTGTTAGCAAAGTCAGGTACTGTAGGGAAGGTCAAGCGGCCTGGGGTGCAGTCAGTGATCCAATTACCCCCAAAGTTGTTTAATACGGTTGAGGTCAGAGCTCTATAGCATCTTTCATTCTAACACAATTGTATGTCTGTTGTATGTATATACAGTGAGGAAAATAAGTATTTGAACACCCTGCTATTTTGCAAGTTCTCCCACTTAGAAATCATGGAGGGGTCTGAAATTGTCATCATAGGTGCATGTCCACTGTGAGAGACATAATCTAAAAAAAATAAATCCAGAAATCACAATGTATGATTTTTTAACTATTTATTTGTATGATACAGCTGCAAATAAGTATTTGAACACCTGAGAAAGTCAATGTTAATATTTGGTACAGTAGCCTTGTTTGCAATTACAGAGGTCAAACGTTTCCTGTAGTTTTTCACCAGGTTTGCACACACTGCAGGAGGGATTTTGGCCCACTCCTCCAAACAGATCTTCTCTAGATCAGTCAGGTTTCTGGCCTGTCGCTGAGAAACACGGAGTTTGAGCTCTCTCCAAAGATTCTCTATTGGGTTTAGGTCTGGAGACTGGCTAGGCCACGCCAGAACCTTGATATGCTTCTTACAGAGCCACTCCTTGGTTATCCTGGCTGTGTGCTTCGGGTCATTGTCATGTTGGAAGACCCAGCCTCGACCCATCTTGTCTCATGTGACAACATGACTTTCTCCCATGACTCCTCTGGATCATCCAAATGGTCACTGGCAAACTTAAGACGTGCTGGTTTAAGCAGGGGAACCTTCCGTGCCATGCATGATTTCAAACCATAACGTCTTAGTGTATTACCAACAGTAACTTTGGAAACGGTGGTCCCAGCTCTTTTCAGGTCATTGACCAGCTCCTCCTGTGTAGTTCTGGGCTGATTTCTCACCTTCCTTGAGCCCCAGTCCGAGGGAGATTGATAGTCATGTTTAGCTTCTTCCATTTTCTAATGATTGCTCCAACAGTGGACCTTTTTTCACCAAGCTGCTTGGCAATTTCCCCGTAGCCTTTTCCAGCCTTGTGGAGGTGTACAATTTTGTCTCTAGTGTCTTTGGACAGCTCTTTGGTCTTGGCCATGTTAGTAGT
This sequence comes from Silurus meridionalis, assembly GCF_014805685.1. Lineage (NCBI taxonomy): Eukaryota > Metazoa > Chordata > Actinopteri > Siluriformes > Siluridae > Silurus > Silurus meridionalis. The sequence continues at coordinate 3,388,120 of NC_060912.1, read as the reverse complement.
TGGATTCTTACTGATTGTATGGGGTGGACAGGTGTCTTTATGCAGCTAACAACCTCAAACAGCTGCATCTAATTTAGGATAATAAATGTAGTGGAGGTGGACATTTTAAAGGCAGACTAACAGGTCTTTGAGAGTCAGAATTCTAGTTGATAGACAGGTGTTCAAATACTTATTTGCAGCTGTATCATACATATAAATAGTTTAAAAATCAAATCAAAATGATTTCTGGATTTTTTTTTTTTAGATTATGTCTCTCACAGTGGACATGCACCTACGATGACAATTTTAGACCCCTCCATGATTTCTAAGTTGGAGAACTTGCAAAATAGCAGGGTGTTCAAATACTTATTTTCCTCACTGTATATACAGCATCATTGATTAAAAGACAGGAGACAGAGCTGGAGGTGGCAAAGCTGAAGATGCTGAGATTTTCATTAGGAGTAATGAGGATTAGAAACAAGTTTATTGGAGGGACAGCGCATGTAGGACGTTTTGAAGACAAAGTGAAAGAGGCCCGACTGAGATGGTTTGGACATGTGCAGAGGAGGGACATGGGGTATATCAGTAGGAGAATGCTAAGGATGGAGCCACCAGGAAGGAGGAAAAGAGGAAGGCCAAGGAGGAGGTTTATGGATGTGGTAAGGGAAAGACATGCAGGTGGTTGGTTTGAAAGAGGCAGATGTAGAGGACAGGCTACTCGACATCTGTTGTAGAGGAATGTAGAGGAATCTGCTCCTATAATTCCCTACACCTTTCTGGGAAGATGTTCCACTAGACAATTATGCGAATCAGCCACAAGATCATTGCCATCTTGGAACGTGTTTGGGTTTCCAAATGAACGCAACATTTTATTATTTGGTAACAGTTTAGAGAAGAACCACATATGGCAGGAAAGGTCAGGTGTCCCAATACTTTCCTCCATATAGTGTGTATAATGTATATAAATATTGATTTGGTAAATGTGCTTTTAACTTGTCACATGTACATTACAGCATAGCGAAATTCTTTCTTCGCATATATCAGCGGTGTAAGGAAGCTGGGTTCAGATATGATACAACGCCCCAGGAGCATGAGCATTCAGGGCCTTGCTCAAGGGCCCAAGAATGGCAGCTTGGCAATGCTTGGGCTTGAACCCCTGATCTTCGGATCAGTAACGTAGAAAATGTGATTGAAGAACAACACTTTTAAACACGAGCACTCACCTTAAACCAGAGATAGAAATCGTGGACTGAAAAATCAAACTTCATCGCTCATTATTCGTCAAGTTATAAAAGGACACTTGATCTAGCACATTCTATTTTTGTGCAAGTGTTTTTGTTCATTTGTGGTGACGGAACCACGGATTGAAAGATAAACAGCATGAAATCCTGCATGTGCCGAACGATTCCATTTAGATCCGAGGTTAAGGGTCACGGATGATCTTACTCCAAAAGCCGCCCCGTGCCACAGTGCCTGTAGTCGTCCATTTCTCACAAACAATTTGCCCACATGCGTCCGTCCCGTCGAGGCCTCGTCTCATGACGGGAGGCGGGGCCAAAACAGCTCTGAGATTTATTTCGAGCTACAGAGTTTTGACAGCACAGCTCCACTCGAACATGCGCTTGATATAGAAATATAGAAATTGGCTGCAGGTTCAGCACAGTATGAGATTACTAGTTTCTGCTTGGAGTCTGGGGCTTTGAGCGTACATTTATCTCTTTGCTTAACTTTTATTAAAGTTCCCTGAGTGTTTTTTTTGTTCTTTTCTTTTTTTTAAGACAAGAAGGACTGCTGAGCAAAGAAACAAAGCATTAGTGCTGTATTTTGGTAAATTGCCTTCCTATGCAGCTAAGGTGTCAAGAAGAGCTTTAAAAAAACAAGCTATATTTGGACAAGATTTGTTTACTGCTGTGCCAATTACTGTCAGATGGTTTGTTGTTGTCACAGCGGAGCCAAAGGTGACAAGATGTAAAAGAGTCCTTTTTTTTTTTAAACATTTTGGAATTTTTTAAAAAGTGGTTTCAACAAAATAATGACAATCACCTGTAAAAATAAACATTTTGACGGCTTTAAATGGCCAACACTTTTAATTAACAATAGCGAAATGCAATATATGGAAAAAAAATATTGAGACATTTGACTTTTACAGCAGTATGTGGTTCTTTCCCAAACTGTTACCACAAAGTTGGAGACACACAATTTGTATATGAAGTATTTGGATGTGGCGGCATGAAATTCTCCCTTCACTTCAACGAAGAAACTCAAAACTTTTTCATCATGAAAATGCCCCAGACACTCCAGATATAGTTTACATGGGTTGATCTTGAATAGTCTGATATAGAGCTTTATATCCCTATTAAACCTCTTTGGGATAAATGTGACGTTGACTGTACCCCAGGCCTCCTCACTTCACCTACATAACCTCCTGACTTTACGAAAGTCCTTGTGGCTAAATGCCTACAAATCCCCACAAGTACACGCCAAAATCTACTGGAACATCTTCCCAGAAGAGTGGAGGTTACTATAACAGCAAATGAGCACAAAATGTGTAATGGGATAAATGTCGAAAGCATGTTAAACCATCAAGGAAGGAAACATACTTTCTAGTTTGAACCACGAACAGTAATCTCAGGAGTTTCCTTGAATGTTCATGTGGTACCCACTCTCTGCCATGATAGTTAGCCTATGTTTCTACAAGAGATTATTGCTACCCAGATAATGCAACGTAAATCCAGTGCTTATACTTGTCAGGTCAGCAGCTACTCCAATTCCCAATGTTCACCTACCACTCAATTACACACGCCCACACACACTATTTTTTCTTAGTGTTTATTGACATTTGCCAAGCCTTTGTATGGGAAGCAGTAGCTCAGTGGTTGAGGTGTTGGACTTCTGAATCAAAGCGGCTCTTGAGTAAGACCCTTAAACCTTACCTGCTCTACTGAAATGATATCAGTGTAAGTCTGGATGCCGTATACATTGTTGCCAACCTTCCTAGTTAAGTCGGGTTGTTAATTGCCTGCCTGTTTTGATACATAAATTAAAGCAGCACTATTGGACCAGTGGCTTAAGGGTAGAAGCTTTGGGACAAATTCCTGACAATTCTGCATATTGCAACTTATTTTTGGAAAATTAAATTAACCAAATAGGGTCTAACAAATGTTAGTTAAATTTTCCATTTATTACCTTTCATTGAATCAATTTAATATGTGCACATTCTACAGGAAAGGAAAGTATGTTCAATAAAAAAGCTTAACAACTGTTCTGAACTGTTTCGCCGACATTGTCCTCAGGATATCCAGCTGTTATTGAAAATTCTGTCTTGTAAGTGTGACCAAATCACTTTCTTTTCCTCTGTCAGCTATTGTGGAAGAATAAAAAAAACAGGTATTAAATACACATGAATATATTTGAGCTTTGCAGCAGATGCTGTTGCGAGTCTCAACTAGAACCTCTAAATCGCAGTCTAATTGGTTAAAACAGCTTTATAAAGGTCAACATAAAAGCCTGCAGTGCTCATGGCCTTTGGGCAATACATGATGTGACAGCTGAAATGTGATTAGATAAAAACTCCAACAAAACGTAACTCTATGAAATAAAGAGAATAGATTATTGAGAGAAATGCACCGCGTATTCATGGCCAAAAATATATTAAAAGTTTGCCAGTGATTCCGATAGAGTTTCAGCCAGCAGTGAAGCCGTTGCTGACCCTGATGGCTCGCCACTGTTTAAACAACAGATCGATTATTCATTTGGCAGCCAGCCCCACTCTACATACCGTCCAACTTGACTAGTAGAAAAAAGGACATTATGTCAATCTACAAGAACGTGGATTAACAATGGTTCATTACACCACCTGAGCTGAACCACACATCAACACCTCACGGTTGTTGAGTCGGACATGGTGTCAATAGCAGAGCTACACAGACAAAGCTCATTATCTCTCAGCTTCACTAATCACCCCAGGAAATGAGTCAATTTCATTGTCACAGTTATTATTCCTATAGTGAAGTGATATTTCGAATCCTCAAATTTTAAGAAACTTCAGAAATCATTTTGAACCCCATTACCCCAAAATGATTGGGCTTATAATCAACTTGACAGTGTGGCTGATTTCAGAAATCGGCTTTAATACACCAGGCCGTCTCTGGGGCAAATTAGCATAAAAAAAAAAAAAAAAATGTCATGTACACTATATGAACACAATTTTTTTTTTTTTTATAGAAGTATTGGGACACCTGAATTTTTCCAGCCATGTGTCTGTTTTTGGAGGTACACAATTGTATTTAATTGTCTTTAGATGTGGTAGCATAACATTTTCCCTTCTCTCGAACCAGAAGAACCAAATTCGTTCCAGCATTAAATTGCGACGGCGCACAAAACCAGCCACATGAAGATATGGGTTGGAGTGGAAGATCTTGAGTAGCCTGCTTTAGAGCTCTGAGCTCAATGCTATTGAACATTTTTGAGATGAAATTTAAAGTTGGGGTTGCACCCCAGGCCTCCTCACCTCACCTACATCTCCACAAATACTCTCCAAAATCTTGTCGAACGGTTGCATGTTAAAGCATTCAAAATTTGCGCGTTTGTCTTTTTAAGACTGATAATTAAACAAATATTATTGCTATACAAATAAATGGAATATCAATTCAGAAAGCATTTATACACACACTGAAAAAAGAGAATTGTCCATGATTTTGTTCCCTATTCAAAAATGTTTATGCCGACTGAAAAAAACTTCATTAATCCACCATTATTACATCCATTCAGACCTGAAGAATTCACTGGAACATTGTCAGTTTGTTGCAAACACTTGAGTGAAAGTGATGTCCTTAACTCTTCTGGCTCCATATATGCTTTATTCATTTCGTAAGCCACTCAGGATAAGAGCGCCTGCCATGTGAATAAAAGTACATGTAAATGAGATATGGATGTAGAAAGTGCTAAGATGTTCGGTGGCCTACTACCAACAACAACAAAAAAGAGTAATGCTTAATCTATGAAGAGCCCAAAAGTTATCTAAAAGAATTCCTCACAAGGGGGATGCAATAAATCATGCAAATGACATAGATATTGTGGAAACACTTTTCCTTTACATGTGTAAAATGATGAGATGGTGTTATGTCTTAACATGACTTCTAATCCGTGAGAGGACTGATGAGATGTGCATATTGTAAATGCACCAAAATGATGAAAAAGTACAGAGTTTTGTATCGATTCATGAATTCGAGACGAATGTGTAACTGGTGATATTCTGACTACGTGCTTTACCATGCCTGAGATTTCATCATGGACAGCAAATTAGAACAACAATTGAACTTGAAATTCTGTGTTAAACTGTGAAAAAATGTGAGATTTTTCCACATGACAACGAGTCGTTCGAGGTGTTTTCAGCGGCTTCAAGAGCAGAAGAACATCGATGTTGAAACCATTCAGCAATTAAAAAAACGCTTCTGGAGATGACCTCAACCACACTGACCATGAAATCAGGAATTTTCATCTTATGAACATTTCCTTATGAAAATTTCAAGCAGATTTTTTTGTTTGGATAGAGATTTATTACACTGGGTAGACAGCGATGGCAGGTACTGAACTTGATTAATGCTCGTTTATATTCATTCCTTAATACTAGCTTGTGTCACAGAGAAGCAGCAGCCTGTTCGTGCTGCTATTCCTGGAGTGGTTTTAATGAAGGAGTACGATAGACCTCCTTAACGTTGCTATTGCTACATAATTAAGAGACGCTGCCACATAGCTCGGCTCTTTTCCTGCCTTGACATGGAGTAGGACAGAGCTGAGCAGACAAAGTAAACTATTCAAGAAAACTGGAATCAAATGCACTGCAGGATTTTGTACATTTTAAACACAAATGCATTGGGCACCTCTGTAGCCATATATACAATATACTAGATGTATTAGCCATTTTGACATACTTGAACTATATATATATATATATATATATATATATATATATATATATATATATATATATATATATATATATATATATGTATACATGTATGACAATTATATCATAGAATGTCAAAGGAACTCATCAGAACATTTACATCATTTGAACCTTCTACTGTATTTATACTGTTTCAAATACACATTCTTTAAAATAAGGGGTCCATGCACCAAGCATGCTGGAACCTGTATGGAAGGTAGTAGCTTTGCTGTTACTAAAGAAAGGTCACAAGTTCAAATCCTGGCATCAGCAAGGTGCATTGTAGGGCCCTTGAGCAAGTCCCTTAACCCCCAACTGCTTAGTTGTAAGTCGCTCTGGATATGGGCCCAGCAAAATGCTGTAATAGTAAATTTATTACCATTACAGCAGGGCTGCAAGGGTCCCTGCCTTGTAGCCTTTTTAAGCACGCTGTCGTCACTCCACTTTTAAAAAGCCTATCTTGACCCTACTGTTTTAGCTCATTTCAGACCCATTTCACACTTACCCTTAATCTGTAAAATACTAGAGAAACTTCAATTCGAATCTGGAGAAATTTAATATAATATAATGCTCGCAAGAGACAGCGGCTGCAAGTTGTGTGTATCCTGTTAGACCTCACAGCAGCCTCTCGGCTTAAAAACCTGGTTGGAATTCGGGGGTACAGTTCTTGATTGGTTCACGTCATACATGTCAAATAGAAGTTTTTCTGTGAGCTGGGGTGACATCTCATCTTCAAGTGTCCCTTAACTTTATGGTGTACCACAGGGATCGATACTTGGTCTGGTGTTGTTCTCCCTATACATGCTACCTCTGGGTAATATCATTAGAAAACACAACATCTCATTTCACTTCTTTGCTGATGAAATTCAATTATATGTTCCTTTAAAACCAGATTCACTCAGTGCACTCCAGTCCGTTGTCCGGCTGTTTAACTGACAATAAACATTGGCTGGATAGTCATTTTCTTTGTCTTAATGAGAATAAGTGTGAGTGTATATTATTTAGTTAATTTTAACCATAGGGCTCTCGCACCAGAATTTAAAAAAGAGGTTTGCAACCTAGGTGTTATATTTGACAGCAATTTGTATTTTGCGAAGCAGTTTACTATCAAAGGTGATGCCTTTCATTTTGATAAAAGACATAAAAAAAGCCAATCATGCTTTTAATAGTTCTAGATTGGATTACTACAATGCTCTTTATTTAGTTGTTACTCTTACTTCTCAGTAGCGGCTCCTAAACTTTGGAATTCCCTCCCTCCAGATCTCACCTATGAAAGGCAATTCTCTACTTTTCGAGCTAAACTAAAGACAAACCTTTTCACCAAAGCCTTTTTTGTGTAGTAGAGGGTGTGCTTAATCATCTGCTTCTTAACGTTTATTTTATTGTTGTGTTTTATTTCTTACAAAATTTATTGGAACATCTTTTTCAAATGATTGAAGGTTACTGTAACAGCAAATGGGGACTATATGTGGAATTGGATATAAAAAAAAAAAGACATATACCGATTTTTAAAGGCAGGTGTCCACAAACTTTTGTGCAAGTGGTGTATTTGCACTTGCATCCTCCTTTCGCTGTATATGAAACCAATTCACTTCAGAAAAGCCTTTTTTTTTTTTAGCATATTTTGTCCATCAGAACTTTTTTCTATGTATTCAGCATAAGAGCTAATGTTCTATAGGCAGCATCATTATATACTCTGAAATAGCTCTGTGTCTATCAGTGATTGAGAACCTACACATAAGGGTCCGACACTTGAGAAGAAGGTGTCAGATTTTCTTGCGGATTTTCAGATTATCCCCACACATAATTACTCGCTAAACTTTAGAAATATGAAACAATATTTCCGAGATCAAAGAGTACAATAAAAACTAGGTTTCAAAAAATCCGCTTGTCGTGACCTGTTTGCTATTAGAAGTTATGATTTATTATTACTAGAATGTCAGCTATTTAAAGAAACGTCCATAAGATTAATAAAAGAAGACGTATAGTTGGAGTGACGTAGCACAATATGTCAAACAAATATTTTGTATTTGGAAGTGAACTAAGAAGGATAAAGATGAAGACTGGTTAAAAAACAGATGGAAATTGAATGAATAATGGAAGAACCTGACAATTAAGAGGAAAAAATAATTAAATAGTGACAGCAACAGCAGTGCACATTATATTACTGTGTGTATATGTTTGTGTGTTTATATGTGTGTGTTTGTGTTTCTCTACAGTCTCAGTATTTCTGTTTTTACATTTCAAACACTATTCTTTTTATAACATTCTGCAGAAGCACACTGCAGCACCGGTCGGAAGTGTGAAGGTGTCAGGAGCGGCAGTGTGTGTCCCGTCTAATACAGGTGATTAATGACCAACCCCTGCCAGATCAATAGAATATGATCTTATTGGTTGGAGATTCATAAAAAATCAAACAGTTGTGTAATTTTTTTTGGTTTACATTTTTCAAATATTTTCCTTTCTGGAAAAAAATCTTGCATTTTTGTCAAATGATATTTCCCAAGCTAAATCCTAGCTTTCCCCAGATATGTTACATTGCATTTGAATGCATTTGTGATCCTGATCTCCGTTTTTCATTTTCTATAACAGCAGATTTGTATAATACGAGGTGGTAACAAAACGTTTTGAGACTAGCGCGTCAGAGATTTGATCACTTTCGCTGAATGTCTTCCCTCAGAGCCCTTAAAACCTTGCAGTAGAACTCACATTTGGAGGCCCCCTGGGAATAGATTATCGATGCACAAAGTCCCAACTGCACAGTGACATTATCTTTAATACAACAATAAGGAGACATAATGATCCATATCCTTCTCTCTCTCTCTCTCTCTCTCTCTCTCTCTATCTCTATCTCTCTGTCGAGTTAAGCATGCTCCTGAGGTTCCATTGACAACTGTTTCTGCCCCTCTCCCCTCCGTGGACCTTCCCACTTCGTCCAGGCCTGCCTCTGGATAGTGTTTTCTTCTCGGTTCCATGAAATTCTGGAGTAATAATACTTTGAGGATGAATTGGACTGTAGCTAATGTCAACAGTCTGCTACACTAATTCAGGACTACAGTTCGCTTCCGATCACCATCACTGCACACCGCAACATTGTACTGTACATCTGCTGTAAATGGACATTCGGTTCAACCCAGATGAGGACGGGTTTCCCTCTTGAGTCTGGTTCCTCTCAAGGTTTCTTCCCTATGGTATTTCGGGGAGTTTTTTTGCCACAGTCGCCACCGGCTCGATCATCAGGGACAAACTTACTTATAAAGAACATATTCATTTTTATCACCACATTATCTGTGTAAAGCTGCTTTGAGACAATATTCATTGTTAAAAGTGCTACACAAATAAAAATGAATTGAATTGAATGTGAAGACTCTTGCTTCATCTCAGGGTTGTACCTGTACACCCAAGTTTCTTCACTGGTAATGATCTTTGGTCCAATGTTCTTGATTGTTCTACGACAATCATCACGCACTCATGGCAATCATGTCAAGCGTCTCTGTGGCAGGTTTGCCCAGTTTCATGCAAAATATTTACGTTTGCTCTTTGTTCTACCTTGCTGTCCATGATGAAAGCTTCTGACGTAAACAGGTCGATGTCTTTTGGCACACTGACTAATGAGGGTCGGTGCGCCTTAGGACTGTGCGTGCAACCTTGTGCTACTATCTGTTGGCGTGTTACAAAAGTAGTCTTGAAATTATCAGATATAATATAACTTTGTCACAGCCAGAGGTAAAGATATAACATGATGTTTGGCATCAAGAGCTTTCTGGTTTCTTCTGAGTTTGTTGAGCTTGTGATGATTTCTTCTCATTCAGACAGTTAGTAAAGTCAGGTTCTGATGTACCGTAATTTCCGGACTATTAAACGCACCCACTGAATATAAGCCGCACCCACTGAATTTTACAAAGATTTTTATTTTGAACATAACTAAGCCGCACCTGTCTACACTGAAACTAATGAACTTTACACAGGCTTTAATCTGAACAGTAGCCTACCAAGAAAGTCATTGTTCACTGTCTTCCTCCTTCCTTTCACAACTATTTCTCTCGAGAGTTTATCTTTTGGCATCGTCGTGCGTTTAAAAATCACCATCGGTGAAGCTTTTCTCGATGCCGTGCAGCTCAGAACACAGGTGAAGTGTGTTTTTTCATGCCCGGTTGTTTTCAGTGTGACAAATCATTCGCATTTCCTGTAGACAGTCCGAGTGAGTGGCAGGTCAAACATCTGAGAAACCTCATCCATATTTATGATGTGGTGCAGCCCGATTCAGTGGGAGCGCATCTGATTTAATATAAAGAGTTTCATTGGTTCACCTGAACCCGTTCGGCTATTTCATTGGTCTAATGTTATGGGGTTCAGTTTTTTTTGGCTTGAAGTTTGTGAAACCGGGAAAAACCCAGGAAAAATCCATAAATTAGCCGCTTCATTGTTTAAGCCGCGGGATTCAAAGCGTGGGAAAAAGGTAGCGGCTTATAGTCTGGAAAATACGGTAGGTGAATGGGGTAATTCAGCTTTTAATTAATCACAACGATGTTCAACAGGGTTTATAGGTTTATAGCAGGAGTTCTTCCACTCCAACCCATGTAAATCATATCTTCATGGAGCTGGCTGTTTGCACAGGCGTTATATTGCTGGAACAGGTTTTGGGCCTCCTAGAGACCCAAGCGAAGGGAAAATTTCATCCAACTGCACACAGAAATGCTATGCAATTGCGTGCCGGTAACAGTTTGTGGGAAAAACACATATGGTTGGAAAACCAGGTGTTCCTATACTTTTGTAGAAATTATAGCCATAAAGAAGAAAAAAATATTGTATAAATATGTTACTCAGTAAATAGGCACCTCTGGTCATATCCCACCACTATTCACCTTAACATGATGCCTCACTATATTGCATTCTGTACTTAACACAGAGTATGGAGGACTTTATTGCCAGTGTTTTTTTTATTAGAATTTGTATATACACTGAGATTCAACATGAGAGCAGACAAAAACAATCTGTCACTCTTTTTTCCGCATTTGACGAAACGAAGATCAGAACTCTGTTCTGTGCTCGGTCCCTGATTCAAAAGGATCTAATTAGAGTACTAATTAGCAAATTGATGAGGCACTGGGTGCTTAGGTTTGCGTGGGTGATTTACAAAGAATAATTACGGAAACGACATCCGAAAAGAAGTGGGAAGTTAAATTTTAGGTCCTGGCTTCCGGAGAAAGTCCTTCAGCGCAATTTTAAGAAACTTGAACTTGAGTAATGGTCTAAAATAATCCACGCTTTTTGTGTCACTTAAGTCTTTCAGACTGTAGTAAATCAGACTGTGGGCACCGAAGAATAGATTTCCATGTGCAACAAAGCCTTTGCGACGACCCAATTTCCCTGCTTCTACTATGCACCAAATGTACACCCTCTTTTTGTGAATGAAATCGCACATACTTTTGAGGCTCTGAGACATTCTGTAAGAACTGTCAGAGAATGTTGCTGCCCAGTAACACACACACACACACACACACACACACACACACACACACACACACACACACACACACACTAACTCACACACACTATTCAATACACCAAGTTCTTGACTTCCAGATAGGAATATTTTATAGGTAAATGAAATGAACTCTTGAACAATAATAAAATATATACAAATATAAGACATAAAAAACAAAAATCATTCCTATTGTACGTTTGTGTAGAATTTAACAATAAGGCACGATTCAGGCAGACAGGTTTCTTTAAGTGGAAATTCAGATAAAAGGAGTGAATAAATATCACACTTATTTACATCTATTTGCACAATTCACATACTGGTGTGAAACCAAGATGAGCCTTTGCACTTGTGCTTGTCCTGGTGTTGTGAAAGTTGTATGTCTTGTGTCCCACCAGCTAAATATATTGATATTATTGCTTCATGGTTGCTTTAGTGAATATCACCAGCTAAAATAGCAATTTATAATAATATTTAGCATCCTGTGTTGTAGAGCGCTAATGACCAGTGTTGTGCTAGTTACTAAAAAATAGTAACTAGTTACAGTTACTCGTTACTTCATTCAAAAACTTTGTTGATTACTTACACCAAAAAGTAATGAGTTACTGTTAACTTTTTAGTTACTTTTTTAAAGAACGTTCTTTAATGTTTTTTTACTTCATTTAAAAAGTACAAAAGTTACAGTATTAGTTACTGTCAAAAGTAACTGTGTTACAGTAACGCGCTATTGCCCAACACTGCCAATGACTGTATACTATACAGAGTTAAGTCCAATGATTTATGATTTCATTGGTCATATGAGAGAAATTGACACGTATTCAGGGTCCGGCTCTGGACCCGCATTTTCTGAGCTATAATCTAAGATTTTCTTTTTAATATTACAGACCCGCATCCAGTTGAGTTAGACAGGGTTTTATTTCGATAGCATCTAATAGGTGTGTAGTGGTGGACGTATTCGTAACGAAGCGTTTCGATACAGGGCTTTCCGTACGAAGCACATGTGTACTGAATGCAATTCATTTTACGTGTGGAAAATAGTTCAAATCTGAGTTCCCTCACGAACATATTAAGTGGCGGAGCGGAAGGTTGTTTAGTCTCTGCCTCGCTCTTTAAGTGCAGTGCCACTGTGTTCTTTTTTATTTTTTCTTATTATTAAGGTTGAAAACATATACAACAATGCCAGGGGTAAAAAAAGAGAAACTACAGTAAGCGCAGTGTCAGTGTGACTACTCGCTCTGTACTGGAAATACGATTTGTACTGCGTTGTAAAACCACTCCCACAACAGGAAGGGCTTTGGATTCTTTTGCTTGATTGTTTTTTTGTCCAGCTTCAAGAAATTCTCCTAATAAGAGAAAAGCCTGACAATTTCCCATATTAAGGGAGCGAATGAATGAAGGTTGGAAGGAATGAAAATTTGCGGGTTCTCATTTGGAACATAACTAACAGCAAGTTGCGGATTATCTTAAAATCTGCGGGAATCCGCACCGGGACGATTGTTCAGGAACGTTAGGAATAACATTTTAAACTTTGTTTAAACTAACAAATTTAATTATTTAAAAAAAAAAACATTATTGTATTAAAGTGACAATGTCTAGACGAATTCACTGAGGTACCATAGGGGCTGTAGGGGTGCGTCCAAAATATGCGGATTTCAGAAAATTTTATTTTATAAAAATAAAAACAAATAGTATAATTCTATTGAATGCAATACAGTGGTCCCCCAGAACTCACAGGGGTTACGTTCAAAGACCCCCGGCAAGTTCCAGGGGACCACTGTATTGCATTGGTTTGAATTATTCTATTAGATTTTTTTTAATATAATATTATTTTATATATTATTTTACTAAGCAGGCATTTTATTTAAAATTGTTTTTAAAATGTAAACTGTTCATGTTCACAAAAGTTATAAAAATAAACTGCATTAATAAAAAAAAAAAAAAAAACGATAAGCAACTCCATGTTTTGCTTTCTTCTCCCTCTCCGGACCCGAAATTAAACCGAACTGTTCTCATATGTCCCGGGGGGGATCAAGCAACAGGATCACCAAACTGCCGCTCTTGTGTCCATAAGCAACGTCCTCAACACTCTTTGCTCCAGGGCACTATATCATGTCCGACCCCAGCTTCCTAACATTCCTGGGATACATGAAGAAAGAATTTCACAGTGCTGTAATGTACATCTGACAAGTGAAACCTTCTTATTTAAGCCGTTTTACTGCATTGACCTCTGCCAGCACTCGAATTTCACGCCAGTTATTCATGCATGAATTCATAAGACATGTAGTTGAAATTAGTGCTTTAGTTTGATTAGTACATGCCTTAATACATTCGTTCATCCTGTAATGCATATAAGTATTTGTACGTATTTATTTATCAGAATTTATAATATATTTTAGGCATTTGTAATACATTTTCAGTAGGGTCCCTGGTGGTCTAGTGGTTCAGATGCGGCGCTCTCTTCGCTGTGACCCGGGTTCGATTCCCGGTCAGGAAACCAACCCCAGCTATTAGGGTTGCACAAGCCAGTGCACTCTTAGTGCCGGTCTCAAGCCCGGATAAATGGGGAGGGTTGCGTTAGGAAGGGCATCCAGCGTAAAAACATGTGACAAATCAAACATGTGGATCATGAATACGGATGATCCCCTGTGGTGACCCCTAATAGGAGAAGCCCATAATAATAAAGTTTATAATATATTTTAGGCAATATAAGGCATGATTATTCTTGATCCAGTATATTGTATTAGCACTATAATACTATTAATTATTATTATTTATTTTTTTATACAAAAAATAAATTCATTTGTAAAATCGCCTCAGATTGTATTTCCTTATCAAGTCATAATCTGCATTTGTCAAATGCCGTAAATGTAAATGCAACAGAAGTATTGCAATAAGAAACATTAGTTCAAGCCACATAATATAATCCACAAACACACACACAAACACACACACATATACTCAAAGACCTGCCAGTGTTTCTGCATCAGTATTTAAGTTCTCTTGAAAGATTCACGTCTTCAGGCATATTTTATTAAAGTGCTGTACAGTACGTCCCCTGAGCAAGGGATACTTTTATCACCACTGTGCATTAAAAGAGATTATGGATTGATTCTTGGCATCATCTGATACAGAGTTGAGGGAACATTTGCCTCATGTGCATCTCAGACGCTCCGGACCGCATTAATAATGAAAGACGAAAGAGAGCGAAGTTATTAGCTTTCTCGAAACCGTCAAGGGGATTTCAGCTTAACTCGCACAAACGACGGCACGCCGATATTTCCCCAGTGTACAACAATGCTCGATAGTCGCCAACGTTTATTTTTTTTTTTCTGTTTTTTCCAAACTGTGCAATTTTAAACATTGATTAAACAAATTGGCACACAGTTTTTTTTTATAATCAAGTGACATTAAAACCAAGGTACACCTCGAAGCCCTTGTTTGAATCCCGCTGATCGTCGTTTTCTGTTGATTTCTGGAGCGTTTCTACTAATAAAAGCAGGCTTTTGCTGCAGATCGAATTGTTTTTAAGGAAATAAAGAATGACTGTGGTTGCAACCTGATCTCACACAATGAATTGTAAAATGTACATTGTAAAAATGGTCATGTCTAAAGTTAAAAAAAAATAGTAAAATATTGTCAGCAGGGTTGCCAGTTTATTACTTTTTACTCTTATACAGTATATATTGTAATCAACTTTATAGTGTAGTATAGTTATTGTGATAATACAGGGCAGTGAATTACAGTATACAGTATTGCTGTGTTTTGTTGCTGCAGTGGGCCAGGTTCCTCATTCAGCTACCACAGTTATGGGTTCATGTAACGGTAGATAAAGTGATAGATATTAGTGCTGTCAAAAATAACGCTTTGAGAATTCATTCTAACGGCAATAATTTTAATTAACGTGCGATTTTGTTGACCATTTTTATAACAAATATACAGTAAATAAATATATGAGGCGAAATTAAAACCTTAAATGCAACACACATTTTTTCACGACGTCCTTTCTTTACTCAGATATAAAAAATAAAACTCCAGTAAAAAATAATTTTTAATCGCTAAACATTTGTTTCACTGATGCCAAGTCTCAAATCAAACACCAAAATCTGCCAAATGTTGATTAGAGCAGCGGCCCCCAACCTTTTTTGGATGAATACAACAAAATAAAATGATACGACCGGCATAAAAACTGGTATTTTTTAAATATAATAAAAAAAGTGAATCCACTGTGTTGTTTTTTGTTCATTTTGCTCACTTGGGGGTTTCAGTTTAGCGGTAATGTATTATGTGTTAGTGGGTGGAGCCCCTTTAAAAAGGTGGTGGATGGAGGTAAGTCATGTGACCGAGGCATCATGACATGCATCAAGAGTGAGTCATAGACAGATATGATAAAATCTGGTAAATTCTAAACTGTATGTCTGAAGGAATTCAGGCACTGCTTATCACCTGCCCAAACCATCCCAAAAGTGAAACATGATGGTGGCAGCATCATGCTGTAGGGCTGTTTTTCAGCAGCAGGGACTGGGCAACTAGTCAGGGTTTGGTGTAAGGTTTAACTTCCTACAGGAGATCGACCCTATGTACATAGACAAGACAACACAGGTGTGGCTTAAGGACCACTCTGTGAATGTTCTAGAGTGGCCCAGTCAGATCCCTGCCTTGAACTATATTGAACATCTCTGAAAAAACCTGAAGGTGGCTGTCCACTAATGGTCCACATCCATCCTGAACCATCTTAAGAGGATTTGTAAAAAAAGAATGGGTGAAAATCCACTAATCCAAGTGTGCAAAGCATTTTGCTTCATACCCATGAAGACTTGAGGCTATAATTGCTGCCAAAGGTGCTTCAACAAATCCATGAGTAAATATGAATACTACATGTGGCATTTCAGTTTTTCACTTAAATATTTTTACAGACATTTCCAGAATTTTGTTTTCACTTCTGTCATTATGGGGTACTGAGTGTAGATTAATGAGAAAAACAAGAATGAAAATACAATCAGGCTGCAACGTAAAATAAAAAAAACACTGAAGGGGGTCTGAATACTTTCTGAATGCACTGTATATTTATTCTAAATCTACTTTCAGAATTCAATGCAGTATTTTAAGGCAATTGCAAATAGAATGCATTGTTTTCTACAGCTTAGTAGCGTTTTATTAGGAAACAGTATGTTACTGTCAGAATTGCACACTAATTTGTCACAGAGCTCATTTTTATTTCTCACAATCTTTTGTCGATTATAGTGTTGCTTATTGAACAAATTGAAATACATAGCAATAAAGCGGTCACTGTATATAATATGAAAATACACGTTTTACTGAAGTTGGATTTCTCCTTTCTTCATGTCTGGTTGTGGGCAGTTTGGATCTGACTTAGACACAGGAAACATAATAAATGGACAGTACACTACACAACAATCACAAAATAGAGACAAAACAGCATTTTGTGCACTCTGTATTATAAGATTCTTTCTGCATTTTGGTCTGAAAATGAGTTAACCATATAAACTTTATAACCAGGGGGAACTTTATTTTATTTTATTTTATTTTTTAAATGAACTGGTATACAGGACTGAAAGTCAGCTAAATGGACTTTATGAAAATGAATTATTATTATTATTATTATTAGTAGTAGTAGTATAAGATACTAACTGTATAAAACAAAATTATATAAAAAAAATTCCAAGGGTACAGTACATGTTAAGGACAGATGGAACAATTTGACATAGAAAGAAAAAATCCATAAAAAACTGAAATGATGTATGAGCATTAAGTAGATTATAATGTAAATTAATGTGTTTACTTGGGTATAGAATTGTACATTTTTTTTCCCCCTTCCATTGAAGACCCAAACCTGTTTCACCATGACTATACCCTTAAGTGTTTTAATAATTTCTCCAACTATTTACTAAGTAAAGTTTAGTATAAGTAAAACAGTAAGTAAAAGTAAAAGTAGTAAATTATAAGTAAAAAATGAACAAATAACTTTGTCATATGTACAGATGTCAGTGATAGTGCATGTTTATATTAAATATTTACATACATTGCATCCGGAAAGTTTGTAACCTATTTTCACATTATTTGTTATGTTACAGCCTTATTCAAAATGGATTAAATTCATTCTTTTCCTCAAAATTCTACAAACAGTGTTCTCATAGTCTGAGAGTCTTACAGGTGCCTTTTGGTAAGTCCATGTGGGCTGACATGTGCCTTTTACTGAGGAGTGGCTTCTGTCTGGCCCCTCTATCATACAGGCCTGATTGGTGGAGTGCTGCAGGGATGGTTGTTCTTCTGGAAAGTTCTCCTCTCAGCTCTTTCAGAGTGACCATCGGGTTCTTGGTCACCTCCCTGACTAAGGCCCTTCTCCCCATATTGCTCAGGTTTGCCGGGCAGCTCCGCTCTAGGAAGAGTCCTGGTAGTTCCAACCTTCTTCTATTTACAGATTTTGGAGGACATTGTGCTCATTGGGACCTTCAATGCTGCAGAAATGATTTTTTTACCCCTTCCAGACCTGTGCCTTGATACAATCCAATGTCTCAGAGGTCTACAGACAACTATTTGGACTTCATGGCTTGGATTGTGTTCTAACATGCACTGTTAACTGTGGTACTAATATAGACAGGTGTGTGTCTTTGCAAATCACGTCCAATCAACTCAATTTACCACAGATGGACTCCAGTCAAGCTTTAGGAACATCTCAAGGATGATCAGAAACAGGATGCACCTGAGTTTAATGTTATGTGTCATGGCAAAGGCTGTGAATACTTATGTACATGTGATTTGTAATTTTTATATTTTTTTTATTATTAGTATTTTTTTTATCTTTAATACATTTGCAAAGATTTTCACAAACTTCTTTCATGCTGTCATTATGGGGGATTGTTTGCAGAATAATAATAAAAAAAGAAATTAATCGATTTGGAATAAAGCTGTCACAACAAAATGTGGAAAAAGTGAAGCGCTGTGAACACTTTCCAGATGCATTGTATATGACATATATATATATATATATATATATATATATATATATATATATATATATATATATATATATATATATATATATAAGCATGATGTACTTTTTATAAAATATGGAAGATCAAGGTGTACAAGGAGAATGTATATATTACAGCAGGTGTGCAAAAATACGCTAAATTACGTAGTGTGCGAGTAAAATGCAATAGTACTGAATACAATGGTATTAAGGGTTCTGAGAATTGAGAATTGTGCAGTCCCAGTGTTCAGTGCAACAATATATATCAAATGTATAAAATATTGCACTCTTACTAGCTAGCAGAAAGGGACACAGGGCAGGAACCTGGTTGAAAGTAAAGGTGTATATTGAGACTGGGATGCTGTGGGACACACAATAGAAGCTGAACAAATGGGAGGTTTTAACTTTTATGTCCCGGTGATCAGATACGAAGCTCTGAGCAAACAAACAATTTAGTGTAAATGAAGAGATAACATAAAAAAAAATGAATGAAAGAAAGAAATAGATTGGTAGGCAGACAAAGAAAATTATCAAAAAAGAAAGAAAAAACAAGACAGAAATATACAGACAGAAAGACAGAGAAAAAAAAATAAATTACAAAGGAATAGACACAAATAGACAGACAGACAGAGATACAAAGAGACAATTATAAAGAAAATATCATAAAGAGATGATGGTGGTTTGGGGAGTCATGTCATCTGCTGGTTTTGGTCCACTGTGTTTTATCAGGTCCAAGTTCAGCATAGCCGTAGACCAGGAAGCTTTAGAGCACTTCATGCTTCCCTCTGCTGACCAGTTTTACAATATTAAATTCATTTTCCAGCAGGATTTGGCACCTGCCCACACTGCCAGAAGCACCAAACGTTTGTTAAATGACCATGGTGTTGGTTTGCTTGACTGGCCAGCAAACTCACCAGACCTGAACCTCATAGAGAATCTGTGGCGTATTTGTTAAGAGGAAAATGAGAAACAACAGACCAAAAAAATGCAATTGAGCTGAAGGCCATTGACAAAGAAACCTGGGCTTCCATACCACCTCAGCAGTGCCACAGACTGATCACCTCCCTGCCACGCCGAATTGAGGCAGTAATTAAAGCAAAAGGAGCCCGACCAAGTATTGAGTACATATACAGTATACAGTAAATGAACATAGTTTCCAAAAGGCCAACAATTCACATTTCATTTTTTATTGGTCTTATGAAGTATTCCAATTTTTTTAGATTGAATTGGTGGGTTTTTGTTAAATGTGAGCCAAAATCATGACAATTAAAAGAAATAAACACTTGAAATATATCAGTCTGTGTGTGATGAATCTATATAATATACAAGTTTAATTTTTGTACTGAATTAGTAAAATAAATCATAAAAAATCCAGTGATCATAAATGATATTCTAATTTATTTATATATGCACCTGTGTTTGTATGTATATACATGCATACACACACACACACACACACACACACACACACACACACACACACACACACATTCAAAAAGCATAAAATAACCTAATGGTAAGGTGTCCATTCTATATGAACAAAACTCTTCTGTCTAGATAGATGATTGGATGGATGGATGGATGTCATGTACATATATCAGCCTCCAGGTCAACTCAGACATAACACTGTTCCTTTAAATAATGACCAGCCCATTAAATCCTTGCATTCTAATCTATCCTTGCATACTAAAATCCGTCTATTATTTAATTTCTTTCCCTTGTTCCTTTTGCTCATTTATACTAGCAGGGGCTGGGATGATAAGAACCAATCTGGAAGACAAAAAAAAAGAAAAACTCCCCACAGGATTTAATCTCAACTTCTCCCTTCTGTTTCCAGCGACAGGCCAGTCGGCGTAACCGAGGCCTTCATTACCGCACTCTCAGAACACAATCAGTGCAGAATTCTAGGCCGTACTGACTTCCTGCAGCCCTGCTGCCATACACTGTGACCATTTAAGCGCAAAATGCTCTGACAGGCCTGGATGATAGGGGAGAGGATTTTCTGCTCAGTGCTACACTTTACGAAACAGTTTCTGCTGTAGTCTCTCAGAACATCTAGACAGCATGTTCATTAGGATAAAAACGGACAGTAATTTAGGCAATTTTTTCGTACTTTTTTAGAAAGTTAGAATGTATAGGGATATAAAAAAAAAATAATAATAGTGCTTAACGCATTTGAGTGTTTCAGTTATTTTTCCAATATTTATTAAGTAGAAAAATGAACAATTGAACAATAGTGCACTCATAATATTGATGAGAAAGGGACACAGGGCACTTGGTTGAAAGTAAAGGTGTATATTGAGACTGGGATCCTGTGGGACACACAGTAGAAGCTGAACAAATGGGAGGTTTTACCTTTTATGCCCTGAGGATCAGATATGAAGCTCTGAGCAAACAAACTACTTGTACATCTAGTGATCTGGTGTATATCACAAGATAAGGTAGATAGATAGATAGATAGATAGATAGATAGATAGATAGATAGATAGATAGATAGATAGATAGATAGATAGATAGATAGATAGATAGATAGATAGATAGATAGACAAAACTAAATTCAAAGATAGCTAGTTATGTAGTTTCACGTTCATTACTTATGAGCTTTTAATATTTACTGTATAATGCGCTTTAAAGTGAGCAGAGGATGTAAAAAGATTAAAAAGTTCACCTCGCCACAGAAAAAGACGCACTTGTTTACGAGTTCTGCTTCACAAGACTCCTCTTATATGAGAATCTTTCTTTACGAGGACGTTGTCCAGCTGAAGGCCATGAGCTGAGAAAAACGCTGACGAAATCAGTGGCGCTGGCTGAGAGGAGCCGTGTAATGGTGTTTACAGGAAGTCATACAGTGTACACTTATTTTACTGCCTATAAACAGGCTACTTTTTTGTTTCCTGGTGTTCTACAATTGTCCCCTTGCAGAACACACACAAATGGAAGTAAAGTAAGGAATGAAACACGGCAGGGAATGCTGAATGCAAGAGTAGTCCTGAAGTTTTCTAGTTAAAGCATACAAAAACATTCTTTTTCAACTTACATCACTGCAAACTTTCAGGATCCACGTTCCAGCTGGGGTTTCATTTTTCGTTCAAGAGTTCCCAGGATTGTAACATCTTTTAGATGTTACAATATTTAGAACATTTAGAGCATGTTTGTTAGGGTCAGGGTCAGGGCTCGAACCAGGGTCCAACTGAGATGTGAACCCAAATTGTATTATAGTCAAAAAGGTACAAAAAAGAAAACAGCCTAAAAAAAATATAAATCCAAACTCCGGGTTCCAAAAAGTCCATCATACAAAAATAACAAAAAAAATAAAAGAAAGAAACTCAGGAAAATCACACAAAGTCTGTTAATATTTAGCAACAATACAGAAAATCGAAACTGAAAAAGCAATGTGACAAACTTTGAAATTCCAAAAAAACATTCCTATAAATTTTAGATTGAATCTGTAGTCTTTGATCGATGTTTTGACATAATCACAGACAGCCGATTAATGGTCGTTCTGATAATTCATTTCCTACGATGACTTTTCTGCATTGCAAAGTCTCACATGATGACCTTCAAACCAAGAACCATTAGGAGCGCCGAACCTGATGATGCAATTCGTGCAACAACTTCACTCCAGGTGGAGAGTACAGCAAGAAGAGAAACATTGAGTTCTGGAGGGTAAAGGCATGTTTGTATGACGTTTTTATCATCACGTCATGAACAAAATTGACTCCTGATTGTTTTTGTTTGCTGCTAGCTGCCGTTAGCGAGAGAACGTGGGTCTGAATGTGTCAGGAATTGATGACGTAAAATTAATCTTGTGTGGGTCAGTTTTTGACAGTCTTACACTATGACATCATGATAGCTGAGATCCTACAGTGTGACATGGGGATCACGTTCGCAAAGGAACAAATCAAAAACAACACATTGTGCATCTGGTTTAAATCAGGAAACTCAGAAAAAGACAGGAGACTTCAAAACCAACTCAAAAACAAACCACACAACATAGCAATGAACAAGACACGAAATGGGGAACAGGTGGATCAATACGAGCAGAACAAAACACCAACATCTGGTGATAAAAAACGAGTTAATAACATAAAAAAAAACGCGAACAGGAAACACCCAGATCCTGACCGCAAACAAAGTCGTTCCTGTTATCACTTGTGCTGTAACATTTACAAATTCAAGTCATTCCTTGACCAGATGCTCCATGTTCTGTGTGTTCTTGAACCTATTAAGGCTAATCACTGTAGCTGGACACATTAGCATGAAACGCCAGAAGTTGTCAGTCCAGAAAACTGTTCAATTTTTATATCAAAGTAATGCTGTTACATTGACATTAGACTTATTAAAAAAAATTCACTTTGCACATCACAGAGCCAAGTGGAATCGCGCATGAACTTTTTTGGTTTATTTCACAGGA
Source organism: Silurus meridionalis (assembly GCF_014805685.1). NCBI lineage: Eukaryota > Metazoa > Chordata > Actinopteri > Siluriformes > Siluridae > Silurus > Silurus meridionalis. The sequence continues at coordinate 3,365,304 of NC_060912.1, read as the reverse complement.
TGGCACATGGAAACAGGAAATTTTGGAGCTAAAATTTGGCAACCCTTGGATGTCAGCAGGAATTAATAAATCAACACTGGTTGACTAGGCTGCTTAGGATACCATCAGCCCAAAACTCTGTTGAGAGGAATTATAGCACAAGGAAAACAGTGTTTCAGGAAGAGCGAGGTCTTGACCGAACCAGTGACAACTGTTCGGACATCTAGGGGAAGTTCATTCCATCACCTCGGGGCCAAAACAGAAAATAGTCTTGATGTATACCAACCTCTTATGCTGAGAGAAGGTGGGACGAGTCGAGCAGTGATAAAAGATCTAAAGGAAGCGTGGTGCGGTGCAAAGAGTGTTCAGAGGTTTGAGGTAAGAGGGTGTTGGTCCATGTTTGGCCTTGTTTTGAATATTTGAAGCCAGTGGAGGGAGCGCAGCAGTGGGGTGGTGTGGGAGAACTTACAGTAGGCAGGTTGCAAACAAGTCATGCAGCTGCATTTTGGATTATTTTATCGCAAAGGGATTTTCTGTGTCATTACCAGTTAGGAGGTCACGATCGTGTTCAAGAAACAGCTCAACACATCGATGATGCGATGATGAGGGCTCCTTGCAATGGTAGGTCAAACAGCCTCGATATTCTCCGGTGTGTCGGCCGTTTAACGGTACCTCGAGACTTCTTTTTAAGCCTGAACCCGTTTCTTGCAAAATTAGCAGACGGGACACAATCATGACCTCCAAACTGGTAATGATGCCATAATTTTCTTTGAGCACCACCCACACAATCGCCATTCTTATAAAAATCTTTATAGCGAATGATATTGCGCACCACTCCACCGCTCCATTATAACTAATGGCAAAGGGTTCGAAATGAGGGCGCACTAGTTTTAAACAATTGCCGTTGTCCCAACTCCTAGTTCCAAAATTTCCCGTTTCCCTGCGCCACCCTGTACATACCATGTTGCTATAATGAAAATTATATTTCTAGGTACATACTTTCGGACTGTTAAACAAAAGTTCAAATGCTTGAATTGATTTAATTCCTTTGCATAAAACTCTAAAAAAAAAAAACTACTTTTGGTTTAACCTCTTAAAACTTAATTTTGAAAATAAATATTAAACACAAACGTGACCTCTGCTGCAACATGCCCAGAGTCGACTTATGAATATTTGAGCGAATATTTTCTTCATCTGCATACCATTAACATGCAGATGGAGACATTTACTTGAAAGGTCACAGTTCTCACTTAATTTCCACAGGGAAAAGATAATTAAAGTAGAGACTGAGGTCTCACTAGGTTTATACTCACTAAATAGGAATTGTACAACACATTGTTGCATAAGTATATCAACTATGTGTGATAGCAGTAGCATGTTATTGAGATAGAAACAAAACGTACGACATGAAAATGGAAAAAAAAAATACCTTGACTGGTTATGTGCTTAATCGTAATAGTCTTAAAATAGTATTGTTTATTTTAAGATTATTCATATAGTATTATTAATATATATACAAAGCCTGTCAAAAGCTTATTTTGGTTTTTGAGACACATGCATGTTCCTTTTGTTTCTAAGCAATTGACTCAATAAAAGGTAGAAGAAACTAACTAAATGACTAAAAAATGTTCTGTAGACAGATGAGTCCAAAATTTTTGTTATCTATCATGGCAATGTATTTTAGCTGAATGTTTGGAAAAACAAACTGTCTGGATGTCAAACGTGTGCTGTTGAGCTGATTCCATGCTAAGAAAGGATTTTTCAATGAAAATAAAGTCCAACATTTGTATATTTATATACATGTTTATGTACATAACAATGTTATTCCAAACTTCTAACTTAGAATGTTTTATATATATATATATATATATATATATATATATATATATATATATATATATATATATATATATATACACCGGCCACTTTATTAGGTACACCTTACTAGTACCGGGTTGGACCCCCTTTTGCCTTCAGAACTGCCTTAATCCTTCATGGCATAGATTCAACAAGGTACTGGAAACATTACTCAGAGATTTTGGTCCATATTAACATGATAGCATCACGCAGTTGCTGCAGATTTGTCAGCTGCACATCCATGATGCAAATCTCCCGTTCCACCACATCCCAAAGGTGTTCTATTGGATTGAGATGTGGTGACTGTGGAAGCCATTTGAGTACAGTGAACTCATTGTCATGTTCAAGAAACCAGTCTGAGATGATTCAGGTTTTATGACATGGCACGTTATCCTGCTGGAAGTAGCCATCAGAAGACGGGTATACTGTGGTCATAAAGGGATGGACACGGTCAGCAACAATACTCAGGTAGGCTGTGGCGTTGACACGATTCTCAATTGGTACTAATAGGCCCAAAGTGTGCGAAGAAAATATCCCCCACACCATTACACCACCACCAGCCTGAACCGTTGATACAAGGCAGGATGAATCCATGCTTTCATGTTGTTGACGCCAAATTCTGACCTCACCATCTGAATGTCGCAACAGAAATCGAGACTCATCAGACCAGGCAACGTTTTTCCAATCTTCTATTGTCCAATTTTTATGAGCCTGTGCGAATTGTAGCCTCAGTTTTCTTGTTCTTAGCTGTCAGGAGTGGCACCCAGTGTGGTCTTCTGCTGCTGTAGCCTATCCGCAAGGTTGGCGTGTTGTGCGTTCAGAGATGCTCTTCTGCATACCTCGGTTGTACGGAGTGGTTGCCTTTCTATCAGCTCGAACCAGTCTGGCCATTCTCCTCTGACCTCTTGCATCCACAAGGCATTTGCACCCACAGAACTCCCGCTCACTGGATATTTTCTCTGAGAGACATAATCTAAAAAAAAAAATCCAGAAATCACAATATATGATTTTTTAACTATTTATTTGTATGATACAGCTGCAAATAAGTATTTGAACACCTGAGAAAGTCAATGTTAATATTTGGTACAGTAGCCTTTGTTTGCAATTACAGAGGTCAAACGTTTCTGTAGTTGTTCACCAGGTTTGCACACACTGCAGGAGGGATTTTGGCCCACTCCTCCACACAGATCTTTTCTAGATCAGTCAGGTTTCTGGCCTGTCTCTGAGAAACACGGAGTTTGAGCTCTCTCCAAAGATTCTCTATTGGGTTTAGGTTTGGAGACTGGCTAGGCCATGCCAGAACCTTGATATGCTTCTTACAGAGCCATTCCTTGGTTATCCTGGCTGTGTGCTTCGGGTCATTGTCATGTTGGAAGACCCAGCCTCGACCCATCTTCAATGCTCTAACTGAGGGAAGGAGGTTGTTCCCCAAAATCTCCCAATACATGGCCCCGGTCATCCTCTCCTTAATACAGTGCAGTCGCCCTGTCCCATGTGCAGAAAATCACCCCTAAAGCATGATGCTACCACCCCCATGCTTCACAGTAGGGATGGTGTTCTTGGGATGGTACTCATCATTCTTCGTCCTCCAAACACGTTTAGTGCAATTATGACCGAAAAGTTCTATTTTGGTTTTATCTGACCACATGACTTCCTCCCATGACTCCTCTGGATCATCCAAATGGTCATTGGCAAACTTAAGACGTGCCTGGACATGTGCTGGTTTAAGCAGGGGAACCTTCCGTGCCATGCATGATTTTAAACCATGACGTCTTAGTGTATTACCAACAGTAACCTTGGAAACGGTGGTCCCAGCTCTTTTCAGGTCATTGACCAGCTCCTCCCATGTAGTTCTGGGCTGATTTCTCACCTTCCTTAGGATCATTAAGACCCCACGAGGTGAGATCTTGCATGGAGCCCCAGTCCGAGGGAGATTGACAGTCATGTTTAGCTTCTTCCATTTTCTAATGATTGCTCCAACAGTGGACCTTTTTTCACCAAGCTGCTTGGCAATTTCCCTGTAGCCCTTTCCAGCCTTGTGGAGGTGTACAATTTTGTCTCTAGTGTCTTTGGACAGCTCTTTGGTCTTGGCCATGTTAGTAGTTGGATTCTTACTGATTGTATGAGGTGGACAGGTGTCTTTATGCAGCTAACGACCTCAAACAGGTGCATCTAATTTAAGATAATAAATGTAGTGTAGGTGGACATTTTAAAGGCAGACTAACAGGTCTTTGAGGGTCAGAATTCTAGCTGATAGACAAGTGTTCAAATACTTATTTGCAGCTGTATCATACAAATAAATAGTTTAAAAATCATATATTGTGATTTCTGGATTTTTTTTTTTAGATTATGTCTCTCACAGTGGACATGCACCTACGATGACAATTTCAGACCCCTCCATGATTTCTAAGTGGGAGAACTTGCAAAATAGCAGGGTGTTCAAATACTTATTTTCCTCACTGTATATACTAGGTATTGGGACACCTGACCTTTTCTGCCATATGCGGTCCTTTTCCAAAGCCTTATTCCAAAGCTGGAGGCACACAAATCTATAGGACGTCTTTGGATGCATTATAATAAAACTTCGCCTTCACCTGAACTTCAAAACCCATACCTGTGCCAGCATGGCAATGTCCCTGTGCACAAAGCGAACTCCATGAAGATATGTTTTGTAGAGGAAGAGTTAGAGTGGCCTGATATACAGCAATGATCTCAACCCCACTGAACACTTTTGGGATGAATTGGAACACTGACTTCACCCCACCACAACTTACCTACACTTCATCACCTTTGTGGCTGATAAACACAAAAAACTACAACCACACTCCAAAATCATGTGCAAGGAAGAAGAATGGTGGAGGGAATTATAAGAGCAAATTTGTGGAATGTAATGCACAAAAAAGCACATATCATATTTATGACCACGTGTCCACAAACTTTTGGCAATATATTCGCGAAAATTCATGGGTTCCTATTTGGGACCTAACTAACAGCAAGTTGCGGATTACCTCAAAATTTGCGGGAATCCACAGCGGGACCGAATGTTCATGAACGTTATGAATAACATTTTAAACCATGCATTTTCTAACAAATTCCATAAAAATTTTTAGAACACATAATTGTATTAAAGTGACATAATATGTAGACGATTTTCAAAAATCACTGTGGGTCTTAGAACTTAATGTTCCGGGGGACCTTTGTATACAACCCTGATTACAAAAAAAGTTGGGACACTGGGTAAAATATTATTTAAAAACAGAATGCAGTGATTTGCAAATGACACTATATTTTATTCACAATATAACATAAAAAACATATTAATTGTTTAAACTGAGGAAATTTACCATATTAAGGGAAAAAAAGGTAATTATAAAATGACTGGCTGCACTACTGTAGGTCTGAAAAAGTTGGAATGAGGCAACAAAAGACTGAAAAAGTAAGTGTTAAATTATCCAAGAAGTGAGGCGGTAGCTCAGTGTTTAAGGCTCTGGGTTATAAATTGGGAGTTCAAGCCCCAGTATCGCCAAGCTGTCACTCTTGGGCCCTTGAGCAAGACCCTTAACCCTGTGTGCTCCAGAGTCTGACCCTGCTTTCTGACCCCAGTTTCCTAACATCGCTGGGATATGGAAAAATGAATTTCAGCATGCTGTAATGTACATGTGACAAGTAAAAAGTCACCTTTTTACTTTTAGAATTTTGCAAAGTAAAGTAAAACTTACCACCGCATTTTAGTATAAGAACATAATCTTCTTCTTCTTTTTCTTTTGGCTTTTCCCATTAGGGGTCGACACAGCGGATCATCCTTCTCCATACACCCCTGTCCTTAACATCTGCCTCTTTCACCCCAACCACCTGCATGTGTCTTCCTCAGTTAGTTCAGAATGCAGCAGCAAGAGTCCTCACTAGATCTAGGAAATATGACCACATCACCCCTGTTTTAATCAGTCTACACTGCTCCCAATCGAATCTCGCATTGATTATAAAATACTACTACTGACGTATAAAGCACTTAACGGTCTCGCACCGCAGTATCTGAGTGAACTTCTGTACCAGCATGATCCTCCATGCCTACATAGATCAAAAGGCAGTGGCTATCTGTTGGTTCCTCAAATAATGAAGACTACAGCAGGGGGCAGATCTTTCTCTTATAAAGCCCCACACTTATGGAACAGCCTTCCAATCAGTGTTCGGGACTCAGACACAGTCTCAGTGTTCAAGTTGAGGTTGAAAACATTCAGTCAAGCCTTTGATCAGTAGATTTTTTTTCTTAGGTAAAGGCTCAGATCTGGAGGGAACATGGATATCGAGTGTTTGGTGAACTGTGATATTTGTATGTATGTATTTGTATGCTGTCGTCCCCTCACATTAACACGTTCACTCAGGTTTGTTGAGGGTGGTGTGGTGGGTCGTCTCTTATTCCAGGGATCCCTCATGTCTGTATTACCTTCTGGTTCTCCCTTTTAGTTATGCTGCCATAGCGAGTCTTGCCGGAGTCCCAACTGCACAGTGACATTAACTTTCATACAACAATAATGACACTTAATAATCGATATCCTTCTCTTCCTGTCACCCTCTTCTCTCTCTCTCTCTCTCTCTCTCTCTCTCTCTCTCTCTCTCTCTCGATTGAGATAAACATGCTCCTGAGGCTCCAGTGACCACTGTTCCTGCCCATCTCCCCTCCGTGGATCTTCCCACTTTGTCCAGGCCTGCTTCTGGATAGTGTTCTCTTCGACTGGAGGCCACTCTGTGCAGCTTGGGACGGTTTCTCATCAACGCCTTGGGTGATTCCATGAAATTCCGAAATAAAGAACGAGAGCTTTGAGGATGGATTGGACTGTAGTTAATGTCAACAGTCTGCTACACTGACTCAGGACTACTTTTCGCTTCTGATCACCATCACTGCCCCTGCAACATTGTATATCTGCTTCAAATGGACATTCGGTGCAACCCAGATGAGGATGGGTTCCCTCTTGAGTCTGGTTCCTCTCAAGGATTCTTCCTTATGCCATCTCTGGGAGTTTTTCCTTGCCACAGTTGCTCATCAGGGACAAACATACTTACAAAGAACATATTTACTTTTATTCACCACATTATCTGTGTAAAGCTGCTTTGAGACAATGTTCATTGTTAAACGCGCTATACAAATAAAAATGTATTGAATTGAATTCCACATCCATAAACCTCCTCTTTGGTCTTCCTCTTTTCCTCCTTCCTGGTGGCTCCATCCTCAGCATTCTCCTACCAATATAACTCATGTCCCTCCTCTGCACATGTCCAAACCATCTCAATCTCGCCTCCCTCACCTTGTCTCCAAAACATCCTACATTCGCTGTCCCTCTAATACACTCATTTCTAATCCTGTCCATCGTTGTCACTCCCAACGAAAACCTCAACATCTTCAGCTCTGCTACCTCCAGCTCCACCTCCTGTCTTTTACTCAATGCCACTGTCTCTAATCCATAAAACATCTCAGGTCTCACCACAGTCCTATAAACTTTCCCTTTCATTTTATAAAAAGAACATCATACCAATAGTAATATGCTGGTGGTAGTGTGATGGCCTGGGGCTGTTTTGCTGATTCAGGTCCTGGAAGACTTGCTGTAATAAAAGGAACCATGAATTCTGCTCTTTACCGAAAAATCCTCAAGCTGAAGCAAACTTGGGTTCTGCAGCAGGACAATGATCCAAAACACACCAGCAAGTCCACCTCTGAATGGCTAAAGAAAAACAAAATGAAGAGTCCTGAACTGAATTCTATTTAGATGCTGTGGCATGAACTTCAAAAGGCGGTTCATGCTCGAAAACCCTCCAATGTGGCTGATTAAAACAATTGTGCATAGATGAGTGACCAAAATTCCTCCACAGCGCTGTAACTGGCAAGTTATCACAAACGCTTGATTGCAGTTGTTGCTGTTAAGGGCGGCCCAACCAGTCATTAGGTTTAGGGGCAAACACTTTTTCACAGAGGGCCATGTAGTTTTGGATTTTGTTTTCCCTAAATGATAAAAACCTTAATTTAAAAACTGCATGTTGTGTTCATTGTGTTATTTATTTACTAATATTTAAATTAGTTTGATGATCTGAATCATTAAAGTGTGACGAACGTGCAAAACAATAAGAAATTAGGAGGGGCAAACACTTTTTCACACCGCTGTAATCTTCTCAAGGGACAATCTATAGAAATTTTACTTAGATATATTTTAGAGTAGTCAATGTGCAGCTTGTATAGCAGTACAGATTTACTGTCCCATGAAAATAATTTAAAGCCATTATTGTCAAAATAACTGGCAACCAAAGTGAGTTCACCCCAAGTGAACATGTCCAAAGTTGATTAAAATATATCCAAGTTTTATTTTTATAGTATTGTCCCTTGAGAAGTTTATACTTAAATAGTTGCTCAAATGTGGGGGTGTACTTTTTTAAATTGGGGTTGTATGTACATATATATAGATCACTCAGTTTCAGTGTCTGGCGACGTCAATAAAAAGAGAAAGAAAAGAGCTAAAATTGCGATTTGAAACACCAAAAACACGGCTCTAACAATGAGACAACTAAACTGCTGGCGAGAGCCAAAAAAACAATCTGTTTTCTTTTTTTTCCATGGGGAAATTAGACAAGATCAGGCCGTATGACACGAATTAACAACTTAATCCTAAAGTCACAGTGAATTGCAGCTTCGGGAGCCATTTTCCGTCGAGTGCGTCTGTGATGTTCTTACTGCAGACGGCTTTTCGGCTCACCTCATGTTGGCAGGATGAGCAGGTTTAGTAGACGAACGGAACCCAGACTTGCTGATGAAAGATTCAGTTGAAGAGTTTTATTATGTTTGCGAAGGCTAAGTATTCGTCCCGGTTGGTATTTTGTTATAGAAATTGTTGACATTTATTTTTCCGTGATTAAACCTCAAAAGGGAAGCTCTGTGCACTGAATAACTATTAGCGTGGATTTTTGGGGCGATAATTGTGCAATTTGTTCTCGGCACTAGAAATGTCTTGGTAGTAAATGAACCGGCTTATTAACTCCGCAACTGTTCAATTTGTTACACTTCTGGACAAAAGGTCGTAATATCATGTGACATGACTACATTCTTCCACTGTCTCAACTAAGTTTAAACCAGTTTTCTTTCTTTCTTTCTTTCTTTCTTTCTTTCTTTCTTTCTTTCTTTCTTTCTTTCTTTCTTTCTTTCTTCTTTCTTTCTTTCTTTCTTTCTTTCTTTCTTTCTTTCTTTCTTTCTTTCTTTCTTTCTTTCTTTCTTTCTTTCTTTCTTCATTGCATACCTTTCTTTCTTTCTTTCTTTCTTTCTTTCTTTCTTTCTTTCTTTCTTTCTTCTTTCTTCATTGCATACCGTTCTTTCTTTCTTTCTTTCTTTCTTTCTTTCTTTCTTTCTTTCTTTCTTTCTCTTTCTTTCTTTCTTCATTGCATACCTTTCTTTCTTTCTTTCTTTCTTTCTTTCTTTCTTTCTTTCTTTCTTTCTTTCTTTCTTCTTTCTTCTTTCTTTCTTTCTTTCTTTTTTCTTACTTTCTTCATTGTATACCTTTCTGTCTTTCTTTCATTCTTTCTTTCATTCTTTCTTTCTTTCTTTCTTTCTTTCTTTCTTTCTTTCTTTCTTTCTTTCTTTCTTTCTTTCTTTCTTTCTTTCTTTCTTTCTTTTATGCTGAGGCTCAGCTCTCTGGTGTCCTGTTAGGTTAAACATTTCGAGCTTACCTTTGGAGGTAATGTTACTTGCAAATCTTTTCTCTTTCCAGCTGAGTATAATGAAGACCGATAGTCATATTTCACATTTTTTACTACCGCGTGTTCCTCGGAATTAGTCGCCTCTAATGAGAATGAATGTGAACAGACCAGGAAAAAAAACAGCGTATGAAAGAAACAAAAAACTCATTACTATATACATCTATAAGGGCATACCGAAGTGTTTGATTCCTTTTATATTATTGCCAATTAATCGCAGACAAATGCAAAGTTCAAGGTAATTTTCAGGGAAATAGCTGTTTACATAGCACTAGCTGGTACAAAGTGTATACTGGTGTAGACATTTTTATGTCTTTACCCAAACTAATAAATATATACCCATTGGTCCAAGTGTTCATGTGTTCATTCCCACTTTCATGTTTTTTGTGTTTTGGTTTTCTCATTCTCCTTATAGTTCATGCTGTTTACTAATCACTCTTCCTTTCCATGCTACTGGTTTGTTTTTATGTGTATCATATTGGATTTTTGCCCTTTGTTTACCTTCGCACCAGTCCTAAACAGATGTGGGTCAAAACAGGTTAAATGAATGACTGACTCCTGACTCCGAGGTTGACTAGTGGACTGAGTGCTGACTACTGTACTGACTGCTGGCTCCTGGGCTGACTGGTGGACTGACTGCTGGCTCCTGGGCTGACTAGTGGACTGAGTGCTGACTACTGTACTGACTGCTGACTCTTTTTTTTTGCACCTCTCGACTGCTGTCACGTGAGCGTATACTTCACATGGAAACTATTGAAATATACAATCCAAGCAAGATGAAAATGGGTTCACTTTTGAGTGTGGCTGATCTCAGGATTTCTTCTTTTCATATAATCTCAGGGAGTTTTCACACACTGTCACTAACTGCTGACTCCTGGGGTGACCACTGTACTGACTGATGACTCTTAGACTGACCACTGTACTGACTGCTGACTCTTAGACTGACTACTGTACTGACTGCTGACTTCTCATTCATGAGCTGACTCCTGGGGTGACCACTGTACTGACTGATGACTCTTAGACTGACCACTGGACTGACTGCTGACTCTTAGACTGACCACTTTACTGACTGATGACTTCTCATTCATGAGCTGACTCCTGGGCTGACTGGTGGACTGACTGCTGACTCCTGGGCATAGTACTGTACTGACTGCTGACTCCTGGGCATAGTACTGTACTGACTGCTGACTCCTGGGCTGAGTAGTGGACTGACTGCTGACTCCTGGGCATAGTACTGTACTGACTGCTGACTCCTGGGCTGAGTAGTGGACTGACTGCTGACTACTGTACTGACTGCTGACTCTTAGGCTGACTACTGGAGTCATTGGCTAACTATTGGACTGACTGACACATTAACAAATTAGAAAACACCAAGAAATCCGAAAACAAAATAACAAATGGAAAAACAAAAGAACAAATCCGAAAACATAATGACAATTCAGACAAACCGGAAAAGGTAGGTATAGTTTACCGATCATTGGACGAGACACCTGTCATTCAAGAGATACAGGAAGTATGAAATCTTATAACTTTGTTTCTTGTACATGTGTAAAGTTCTCCGTTTACTTTAAACAAATTTTTATTTTGATTAGTGCACCTTCAAAATAAAAAATAACAGAACAGAATAAACATTGGCAAGCAAGGAGAAAATGGAATGAATTCAAATCTACTTTGAGGAAGGACATTCATATGCAGTGATGATGGAGATGCTGCAGTATGTCATGACATAAAGATTAGTTTGTACACTTTTACACATACGTTCCAACTTTCTCCTGCCGCAGACTGTTACTTCAGACGCTTTATGGTCTGATCCATAACTGGCTTTACCCAAAGTTTCCCATCTAAGAAATTTCAATGTGAAGGACTTCTGATGGGAACATTTTATATACACAAATCAAAATACTTGAAAGTGAAATCAACGTTTTTTGCATATTATAATGAGTTTATATCTTTCACAAAAACCCTTGAAGTGATTAAAAAGAAAAATGCAATGAATCTTTTTTCCTTTATAGATTTCCTTTTATTTAATTTTATTATTATTATTATTATTATTATTATTATTATTATACAATTTAATAATTTATCAATGTTTTTTCATATGTTCATGCACCTTTTCTGTGTATTGTAATGTAAATTGTACTTGTTATTGCCACTTTGTTTGTATATGGCTAATTGCTTAATAAAAAAAAATAAAAAATACAAAAAGAAAAAAAAAGACTGTTGTACTTCCTGTAGATCTTGAATGACAGGTGTCTCGTCCGAAGATCGATAAGTGTTTCAGTCTCAAACGATACCTACCTTTTCCAGTTTGTCTAAATTGTTGTTGTGTTTTTGCATTTGTTAATTTGTTTTCGGATTTTTTTATTTAGTTTTTGGATTTTTTAATTTTGTTTTAGAATTTGATATTTTGTTTTTGCATTTATTGTTTTTTATTTCGTATTTGTTAGTGTTTTCTAATTTGTTAATTTATTTTCTGATTAGATAGTGTTTTCGGATTTGTTATTTTGTTTTGGATTTGTTAATTTGCTTTTGCATTTGTTATTTTGTTTTGGATTTTTTATTTTGTTTTCGGATTTGATATTTTGTTTTGCATTTATTGTTTTTTTTTCGTATTTGTTAGTGTTTTCTAATTTGTTAATTTGTTTTCTGATTAGTTAGTGTTTTTGGATTTGTTACTTTGCTTTCTGATTTGTTATTTTGTTTTTGGATTTGTTCATTTGTTTTTGCATTTGTTATTTTGTTTTCTAATTTGTTAAATTGTTTTCCGATTTTTTTTTGTGTTTTGCACTTCCCGGGCACTGTACTCCTGGGCTGACTACTGTACTGACTGCTGACTCCTGGACTGACTGCTGACTACTGGACTGACTGCTGAATCCTTTATTATTAATATTTAATCATATAACCTGTTTTCATACTGTATTTGCACCTCTCGACTGCTGCTACTGCTGTTTTTGCACTGCACTGTGTTTATGTTTACATATCCTCTTTAGTTTATAGTCCTTCTTGTTTATAGTCATTTAAAATCCTCTTTTGCACATTACTGCATAATCAGAGTATACAATAGGTTTACTGGTCGGCATTATTTTGTGTTTTGTGTATCTGTCTATCTATCTTGTGTTGACTTAATGTAGCACCAGGGTTCTGGAGAAACGTTGTCTCATTTCACTGTGTACTGCGTCAGCTATATATGATAGAAATGGCAATAAAAGCTTCTTGACTTGAACAGAATATAAAATGACATGTCATACATTTTATCCATTTCCAGTTACATTTTATCTTGTGGAATATTCATATAAACCGGTTTTAAAGCAGAATATATAAATAAATCTGCTGCATAAACAGTGGCTTGTCTTTTTTTTCACTCTTTCATAAATTAATGATATAAAAACAAAACCGCAGAAACCAAAAAGCCTTTGATCGTGAAAGTCTTTTAAAACATGCTGCTTGTTACAAAGAGCTGACACTGGAGATTCCTTCTATAATAAATCAATTACAGAATTATTGTTCATATCAGTGTCATTTAATAAATTCTCTTTTATTGTATTAATAAATAATGATTATTAATAATCCATTAATAAATAACAGCACCGACCACAGTTACACTATATATAAAAAAAACAACAACAATTGGACACCTGACTTTTCCAGCCAATTGTGGTTCTTCTGCAAACTGTTAATACAAAGTTGGAGGGACACGAATGTTTAGGACGTATTCAGATGTGGTAGAATGAAATCTTCCCTTCATTTAAACAAGGAGACCCAAACCTATTTCACCATGATAATACCCCTGTGCACAGTGCCAGCTCCTTTAGGATATGCTTTACATTGTTAAGAGTAGAAGATCTCCTGCTACAGAGCTCTAACCTCAATATTGATTGGAAATCTACCTAAAAGAGTGGAGATTTTTATAACACAAAATGAAGCCTCAATGCCGAATGGGTGTTTAAAAAACACATTCAAATCATATGGTCAGGTGTCCACAAATTTATTTTAATAGCACTAACAGGGTCGCAAAGTGCCAGAGTATTGCAAATGTTTCAGCATGACTCTTAAATGTAAATGAGGCTTTGTTAAAGGCCGTGTTTGAAAGGTCAGTCCGCTTTGCGTGAGCTGATCTCTGCATTCCTGAAGCTTGAAGCGCATCCCCCCTCGATAAAACTTCCCTCACTGAGTTCACCATGGCAACCAAAAGGAGACGGTAGCAATTGAATTGAGTGAGAAAAAAAATTATTCAAAGTTAACAGAGTCTAAAGTCAAACATCCAGCAAGGCATCGTTAGTGCATGACCTGATCGACCCTAGCGCATTACTAACGACCCGCCATTAATACTGCGCCCAAGGATGGAGAAAGCGATCCAGTTCGCTATTAGACACGATGTTGTGAACGCTAAACTCTCATATTGTCATAATATGCATATGAGTGTGTTATTAGTCTCTATTAGTCATGCTAGTGGCAATTCGCTTGGTTTCATGTCTTCAGACCTGACCTTGAGACCTGCGAGATCGAGTAAGCAAGAAAAGTCAAATCGACCTCTACAAACTTCCAGGAACGCTTCATACAAGTCTCAAAATGGATATACAAATTCGTAGCCCCCTGATCATAATTCAGTGTGCAATTGTGTGCCTCCATGTTTGTGGTAACAGTTTGGGGAGGAACCACATATGGCTGGAAAAGTCAGATGTTCAAGGTAGCCTTGACAAGGGGTCCCCTCTGGTAGTCTGGAGGCAAATATTCCAAGTTGGCCTTTACAAAAACCTGTGCTTTTGCAGACCAAAAACGTTTGCTTTTTGGTCTAACCTGCTGTCCATGATTAAATTGCAGATGCGGTACCGCACGTGGTTAGAATAGCACCGGTTAGCACCATTAGTCTCGAAAGATTTTGATTCCATAGTAACAAGTTCAACGTTTGTGATTTGGGAAATGTACAGGGACACGTACATTAGGAATGTACAGGTTATTCCTTGCATTTATGGAGATACTGTACCGCCCTTACTCACTTGTAGTCCTTGGGTATGCTGAAAAGTGCAGCAACCAAACACAAGACACCCCCACCATTATGACTAAAGCATTAACATCATAGAGCAGCATTCCTACTATGTATGCATAGCTGATTCACATGAATAGTAATTGAACTGCTCTCCGAACGCATCCGTTCAAAAGCATTTCTTTGATTCATTGCCGAGCATTTCGCGTCTCCGAAAGCAACACAGGGGCCGGCACGGCAGGTGAAACCGATGCGATAGAGGCATTAATTAATAAATGTAATAAAGTCCTTTTGCTGTCTTTTCGTTCCTCTGCATCTTGCGATAAATCAGCGGGTTTTACCAGGACGCGTCAGACTCAGGGCTGTGCAGCAATCCACTGTGTTTCGATGACAAGCGAAGAACAAAAGACCCAAATGCAATCCAGCACCTTTCCTTTCAAGGCGATAGCTCCGTGATGAAAAGAAATGACTCCAATGGTCCCCCCCCCACACACACACCTTTTTTCCCATCAACATGCCCTTTTATTATTTCTCCACCAGTCCCACTACACTGCTACAATGCTTTATTTGTAATAACCTCCATCCATTAAATTGGATTTCAGCACATTTTATGTAAGATGTATTATAGTAATCCGAGGTGGTGGGAATAATTATATTGTGGCTCCTTTTTCTATCAGTTCTCCCTCCACTCCTCACACATCCTCTTCTCGCAAAACTTTCTCAATCACTATCTGAAGGAACAAAAAAAAAAATTCGCATGGATGCTCTCATGTGAAAACATGCTTTCATTCTTGCCTTCTTTCTCTCTCCTCCTTCCAAGTCTTGAAAAGAGAATAAAGATTTTCTTTCTAACAATCCCAAGTTAATAAAACAATCCAAAACAAACAGTATGTTTGAAGAGTCAACCGGCAACCTGACAAAGCCAATTTATTTTTATATTTTTGTTAATTGCTTCACGAAGGCACCACTTTTCATAAGTAGAGGAACGAATAAACAAGCGTTAACTGGAGCATTGCCTTAAAACAATGTTCATTACCATAATCCTAATTACAGGAATGGCGAAGGGAGGCATCTCTGCATGAAAATGTGAAAATTTAATGTGGAGAGAAGCTGTTTAGCAGACGGGCGACGCTTCTCTCCTCGCAGAAACGGCCGGCGCATAAATGATCCATGTCCCAAATCAGCCAATAAATTAGAGGAATAATGAAAGTGAAGAGGCAATTTAAGGTACCCTTGTTCACTAATCAGGCCGATGGTTTCCACTCAGAGAAGCTAAAAGATTGCTGGGCTCCAAGTTTTAAATCCTGCAGAATTTCAGGAAATTTGTTTGTGTATACATGTTCAAGACATTACAAGGGAATAGGGTCATAAAAAAAATGTTAATTGGGGTTAAAAGAAATGAACAGTGATGTATTTGATTAAATGTAGTTTTTGGCTAATTAAAAAAAAAAAAAATAAAATAAAAAAATAATTATATATATATATATAAATAAAAGCAACATTTACTCTAAGTGAATGTTACCAATTACATTTTGCACCTCTGTTGAAGATTTCATCAAAGCTCAACACTCCCCTACCGACATCTGCTGCCTGTGAGTGACTTTTTAACACTGCTGGCCTTATTTCCAGTCTAAAAAATAAAAAAAAATAAGAAAAAATTTTGAAAACCAGCTTTTTGTTAAGGCTGAATAAAAATATCGCCCCTCACTGAGACTGAGCCGTGCATCAAATCACAGTCAGCCCAGAATATTCAGTTTTTATTCAATCTAAAATAATTCACTTTTGTTTTATCTGTCCATCAAATACTAAATGTTCTTCTACTTTGTGACATGATACTGTAATTGTATTTTTTTTAATTACTGCTTTTTTTGTTTTGTTTTGATCTTTGTTTTATTCTGGCATGTTGAAGACACTGTTGTGATGATGCAGTGTTCAGGTGTACAATCTGATTTGTATTTTAGGAAATAAAACCTCACAAATGAACAGTTTTTGGCTTTTAATGTGTCCTGGTACTGTTCAAATCAGATACTCAGACTTTTACTCAAATCATATTGGAATTGGTGACTTTTAACTTAAGTAAGTTTGGCAGTAAGGTATCTATATTTTTATCTATATTTTATACTTTAACTTATGAATTTCTATGTATGAACACTTTCCACCTCTGGAAATGCACCAATGAGTCCTTGCATAATGAAATATGCATAGATTTGCATACCTACAACCCAAATGTTAGTTTTTGAAATGTTGTTAGAGTGATAGGATTGACAGAAAGATTGGGTGGAAAAATAATTTACTAAGAAATATGCTATATTTAAGAATATAATCTAATATAAATTTAATGTTTTTTCATACAAATCAGCCTTTATAAGCCAAATTCCTCTGTAACGTTCTCATGAAATGTACCATTAATTTCTAAAGTAAATGTAAATGTATCACAAGGCACTATATATATATATATATATATATATATATATATATATATATATATATATATATATATATATATATATACACACACACACACACACACACACACACACACACACACACACACACACACCTAGATTTATAACTAGGGCAATTTAGCATAATCTGGTTTACCTACAGTAGTGGCATGTATCGGAAAATAAAAGGAAACTTCCAAAGAAATTTTAGAAAGAGAACAACCTGAGCGTTTTGATGCTCCTGCCTGTTAGCATTATCGATGCACATGAAGGGAAACTTCAAACCAATTGGAGATCTTAATCAGACATTACACCTATTTACCTTAGATTATTGAGAAATGTCATATACAGTACCTGTAATAAACATCTTTTTTTTTTTTTTTTTTTTGAGAGACACATGCATGTTTCTTTTGTTTTTAATGCAACAAAACAGTATAAATATTTGACCAAACAAATATATAAATAGACAGACTTTATTTTAATTGGAAAATCCTTCTTTAGCATGAATAACAGCTTTACACACTCTCAGCATCTGGACAGCTTGTTTCTTCAAACATTCAGCTGAAATACTTTGCTGTGCCTCTTGTTAAACTTGCCAAAAGTGATCTTCACTCATTGGAGATTCTTTTCTTGTGATCCAGTTCATCTCAGAGCAGTTCAATAGGATTTAGGTACAGTGACTGGGCAGGCCAATTGTCTTTTTTGTATGGTGAAGTTAATTCCAATGAGCGGCAGTCCAGAAGGAATTGTATGGTGCTGAAGTATGGAATAGTTGCCATGCTGGTTCCTTTCACCCAGAATAAGTCTCCAACCTTCCCTGCTCCAAAACAACCACAAACCATTATGTTTCCATCTCCATGTTTGATTGTTGGGGTGACAACGCTTCTGTTCTCTGTCTTACATAAGTTCAAAGACAAACGTATCCAATTTGGACTCATCTGTCTAATTATCTGTCCAATGTCTGTCAGTTTTTCACTTTTACCAAGTTTGTTGCATAGAAATAAGAGAACCATGCATGTGTCTCAAAAACCATAAAAGACTAGCTGTACATCCATTCAGGTCTCATGAAATACTGTTGGGAATTTAATAAGGAGTATAGATGAAGCTCCTTCCAACACTTTTGACCCTACACTTCAACATGACCCTTTGCACCTTATCATCCATGCTTTCTTTTTGATCTCATCCTGACTTCTCCTCTCAGAAATCGCTCTTAAAAGTAAAGCTGATAGTAATAACAAGTGAACTCGGTATTGACCGAGACTGCTGCCAGCAGTTCAGATAGAATTTATACACACTGCTCTTTTTTCTTCTTCTAAAAGATGAAGAGTTTTAAAACTAATGTGAGAGAGAATAACTTGGCAGGTGAAGACAGGCAGACAATCCAACCTGCCAGCGCTCTATCAGCAGCATGAGGAGGGGCGATGTTCATTATTTTAACATTTTAATGAGGTGCTGTTTCCACTCTGCACTCGCACAAAATCTTGCAGTCTAGCATTTAAAACCTAGACAGAACGTTGTTTTTTGTGAGCACAGTATGAGGTATGATTAGGCAATTAAGAGCGATTAAGAGCATAAACAGCACAGCTGTCAAATTCTTAAAGCTGCTAGCTTTCAATTCATTTGTGTTCATGCTGCATTTAATCGAGTGGACTGGAAATCCCTATATTTATACTTGTTGTATCTGTTAGTGTTACAGACAGCAAATCAATGAGAATATAAATGCCTGGAAAAAAAATTATTGGGACACATGACATTTTAGGCACGTGTGGTTCTTGCGCAAACTGTTACTAGAAGGTCGGAGGCACACAACTGCCAGGAAACTGCGCCCAATCCTTGCTGACTATGTTGCTCCACCCCCGGGTTTCTCCAAGGTGTTTGCTTAGCCCCTGGGTTTTGCTGACAACGTAGTCCAGGCCTCCGCAGAGGATGTTGCTCCGTCTTAGACCTCTGCAGAGGGCGTCGCTCCTCCTCAGACCTTCGCAAAAGGTGTCGCTCTGCCTCAGACCTCTGCAGAGGGCATTGCTCCTCCTCAGACCTTTGCAGAGGGCATCGCTCTGCCTCAGACTTCCGCAGAGAGTGTCGCGCCGCCTCATCTCATCGGCCAGAAAGTGCTTGGGGCAGCCACCTGGAGGCTCGCTCAACGCTTCATCTGGCCTTTCCTGACCATCGTCCAGACTTTTCTCGTGCCACAGGATTTTCGTGCCTGTCCAGTATTTCCCTCCACCTCCATTAGTAGTTAATTTATTGGACTTTGGATCGGAAGGTCACAAGTTCAAATCCCACCACCACCTAGCTGCCACTGCTGGGCAATCTCCTGCACAGTTGTAAGTCTCTGTGGATAAGGGCGTCGGCCAAATAGCATAAATGTTCCAACAAGTGGAAGATCTTGAGTGGCCTACTACTGACTTCAACCCTATTTAACACATTTGAAATAAATGGGAACAGCACCCCAGCCCTCCTCACCTCACCTACATCAGTACCTGACTTTACTAACACCCTTGTAGCTGAATGAGCACAAATTGCCACAAGTACACTTTAAAATGTAGTAGAACATTTTCCGAGAAGAATAGAGGTCACTATAACAGCAAATGGAGACTCCGTGTGGAACAGGATGTTCAAAAATCACTTATGGTCGGGTGACCACAAACGTTGTCCCTATAGTGTATCTTTGTTTTTATGACACTGTAATAAAAGAGCATTGGTATTATGGAACGCTTTGCGTCTTGAGTCTGCAACACTAGCCCTCTTCAGTGCAGTGCGGAAAGGCATCTTTTATTTTTGGGAGGTGTGTATATGTGTGTGTGAGGGGGTGGTGTTAAGCAGCCTTCTGGGTAATCTCCAGGGTGAGCTAATTAGCACCGACTACATGAGGAGAAAACCAAGTGCCTTTTCAACTTGTGATAAAAAAAGACAGCCAGAGTTTCATTCTCTTGACTGCCTCGCTGGCAAATTGCCTGCTAAATGAAAGCAGTATTTCGCTATCCGTATCCGAGGCTTCCTTGAACTCCGAAACCCTTTTCTCTGAAAGAGGAAGAGGAAGAAGAATCTCTTTTTCTTTAGTTTTGTTACATTTTTTCTGAAACGCTTTCTTAGCGGTACCCTATTCTTTTTGGAAGCTTTCATGGCAAACTTAGTAGGATGCTTTGGAAAAAAATGTGAAAAGAAGAACAAGGAAAAAAAAAGAAAGAAAAAAAGATAAAGCAAAGCTCGGAATTTGAACCGAATACTAGTGCATACAATTAGCTTGAGAGGAAAGTGTGACACAAGCAATCAGCCGAAAAGCTGATGTTGTTCAGTTAAAAATGGCAGACAAAATGTCATATCCAGCATGGTTAAATAATCTCCATTTTCTTAGGTGTTTGCATAAATGACTGCAATGTTTCCTTATAAATCAGTAAAATTGAATCAATTAAATTGAATAAAACACTTTCGAAACAACCGCATCCCTCATTTTATTTGCTTCTGCTGTAAAAGTTTTGGGACACCTGACTTTTTCAGCCATACATGCCTCTTCCCAAATTGTAACACTATTTTGGATATACAGAATTGTACAGGATGCCCAAACATGTTTCAGCATGCCTTTGTTCACAAAGCGAGCTCCATGAAGATTTGCTTTACATGGATTGGAGTAAACATATTAGAGGCCTCCTACAGAGCTTTGATTTTAACCCTACTGAACACCTTTGGGATAAATGAGAATCCTGATTGCATCCCAGGCCTCCTGGGTACATCAATACCAGCTCCACAAGCCACTTCAAAATCTAGTGGTCTAGTGGTAATCATTCCAAAAGAGTGGATATTAGTATATTATTATTATAATAGCAAATGAGGACTAAAGTTGGAATGGGATGATCAGGTTTCCACAAACATTTGTTTATATAGTATGTACAGTAATTTAGATATGAAGTGTAAATCGAGTTAAACATGCTCCTAAGGCTTTAGTGACCACTGTTCCTGCCCTTCTCCCCTCTGTGGATCTTCCCACTTCGTCCAGGCCTGCCTCTGGATAGTGTCCTCTTCGAATGGAGGCCACTCTGTGCAGCTTGGGATCGGTTTCTCATCAACACCTTGGGTGGTTCCATGAAATTCCGGAGCAAGAACGGGCGCTTTGAGGATGGATTGGACTGTAGTTAATGTCAACAGTCTGCTACATTGACTCAGGACTATTTTTCGCTTCTGATCATCATCACTGCACCCCGCAACATCATTTATCTGCTATAAATGGACATTCGGTGCAACCCAGATGAGGATGGGTTCCCTCTTGAGTCTGGTTCCTCTCAAGGTTTGTTCCTAATCGCATCTCAGGGAGTTTTGTTTCAGACAATGTTCATTGTTAAAAGCGTTATACAAATTAAAATGAATTTAATTTAATTAAATTAAATACCGTATTTTCTGGACTATAAGCTGCTACTTTTTTTCCCCACGCTTTGAACCCCGCGGTTTAAACAATGACGCGGCTAATTTATGGATTTTTCCTGGGTTTTTCCTGATTTCACAAGCTTCTTGCCAAAAAACTGAGCCCCATAACATTAGACCATTAAATTGCAGAACGGGTTTAGGTGAATCAATGAAAATCTTTATTTTAAATCAGATGCGCTCCCACTGAATCGTGCCGCACCACATCATAAATATGGATATGGAGGTTCCTCTGATGTTTGACCTGCAGCTCACTCGGACTGGCAACAGGAAATTCGTCACGCTGAAAACAACCGGGCATGAAAACACGCACTTCACCTGTGTTCTGGGCTGCACGGCATCGGGAGAAAAGATTCCCCCCAATGGTGATAATTAAATGCACGATGATCCCAAAAGAAAAACTCTCAAGAGAAATTGTTGTGAAAGGAAGGAGGAAGACAGTGAACAATGACTTTCTTGGTAGGCTGTTCAGATACAAGCCGTGTAACAGACACTGTCTTTCATTAAAGCCTGTGTAAAGTTCATTAGTTTCAATGTAGGAAACTTCTTATAGACAGGTGCAGCGTATTTATGTTCAAAATAAAAATCTTTGTAAAATTCAAATTTGGGTGCGCTTAATAGTCCGGAAATTACGGTATATATTTTGAAAATTTTTGGGAGCACTGGCTGTCGTTTATAAGTTTTATCACTACTCCAACATTTTTATCGGCTAGTTTTTTAATTCGGTTTGATTCAATTTAATTCAATTCAATTGTATTTTATTTATATAGCTCGTTTAACAAAGGATATTGGCACAGAGCATCTTTTGTCAGCATTTAAAGTTTACGGTTTTCTTCACTTAAATATTCTTGAATTATTGTTTTTATTTCCTGTATTCTTCACTTTTTGTCAGCTGCAGTTCTCATTTTTCTTTTTAAAAGAGCACTTTTTTCCTATTTTAAAGTGGAGGCTATTCCCATCGCAACTGCAAACACACTACAAAAACCACATTAAGGTACAAATTTCTCTGATATGGAAGCATCCAACTTCAGTGTATGGAGTGTGGAATGTATAGTCAGTCTCTCTGTTGCTAGCGATTATCTTATCTGTGAGAAGTAAAGTTAATTAGCTCTTTGATGGAGAAGATCCTAGCATTAGTCCAGGTTCTGTAGGGAAAAGTTTGCATGCCCTAGGGGGAGTTAGCTTTCCTTGAATTCGGCGTTAGAACGACTCGGCGAAATACTCTCAAAGCAAAAGCTAACGCTAAGGCTGGCCCACGGGAGCACCATTTCTCTCCACTTTACGTTTCCAACAGATTTGCTCTCCTCAATGAAGAACCTGCTGAGAAACCTGAAAGATCTCTGGTTATAAGAGACTCTATTCTGAGGCACATAAATTAAGCTAGACCTTTAGCGGCACCAGCAGCACTGGACAGGTGTATACTGGGAGCCAGGGCACCAGACATAGCAGTTCAGCTTATGTTTTTAGGAAACCATAAGTTCTCTAAGATAGTTTTTCACACAGGAGCTAATGATATATGCAGTCGACAGTCAAAAGTTACTAAAAGTAACATCATAGAGGTGTGTAAAAGTGAACTCAATGTCCAATGCAGTAATATGCTCTGGGTCCATACCAAACCAGCACTGAACTGCTGGATGTCCAAGTGGTGCTCTAAAAACAATGTTGGCTTCATAGATAATTGGAGCAATTTGAAGGGCAAGGCTGGCCTATTAGGGCAGGATGGCATAAATCCCACTCAGGAACGTGCTGCTCTCATTTCTTGTAATATAGGTCATAGTTTCAGAACAGCAGCACTTAACCAGTGACTATCCAGAGCCAAGGTCAAGAAGCAGACAAACAGGCTAAACCAACCGTCTGCTAGCTGCATGGAGTCGTCACTCAAGGTCCACCAAACTGAGACTGTGTCTGTCTCTGGAGCAACACCAAAATGTGGAAAACTAATTCAAAAAGTCTGTTTAAGTAACTTAAACAACATCAAATTAAATAAGACTGAATGCACAGCCAGCACCTCTGATTATTGATGAAATTATTACCGATCAGGAGTTTAATGTATTGTGTTTGACAGAAATGTGAATTAAACCGAACAAATATCTAGCATTAAATGAAGCTAGGAGGCGGTGTCAGAGCTATTTATGTTAATAATCTCAGCGTCACACAAAAACTAAACACAAATGCACACAAATTCTTTACACCAACATAAAATATTTAGTCTCCATTAGCAAGTCTAGTTAGTCAATTCCATTAATTATTATTTATAGACCCCAGGGCCTTAATTAAGCATTAATTTTTGATGACTTTAATATATATTTTGATAATCAGGAAGATTCCTAAAGAACAGCAGTTGTGTCCATTTGTGAGGTGAAAGGACATGCCGGAAAACCGAAGTGAAATCCACAAAGGTTTTTAATGAAGAAATAAAGAGCAAGGCAGGGAACGGTAAAACCGCAACAAAACACCAGGTTAACTAACCCTGGTGAAAACTATGGTGAGACAAAATACACAGAGTCCTGTGAACAACAATAAGCTACACAGAGTGCTTGGAGAGTCCGACGGTGTTCCTTAGCCTAAGCTGTAGAACGGACAATGAGCTGGTGGAGGAACAGAGGTTATGTAGCATGAGAACTGATGAGGGCCAGGTGTAGATGATTAGTAAGTAGGAGAGCTGCTGGGAGTGATAGGAGGGTTAGGTGAAGGTGTGGCTTGTGGATCCCTGACACCATTGTAGATTCAGTAGCAACTAATCAGAAAGTTATAGGACCCACTTATATTGGTGGACACACTCTTGATTTAATACAATTGTTTGGATCAGATATAAAAATGTAGTTATAATTCCACAGTCTGAAGCTATTTCAGATCATTACCTTATCTCCTTTAAAATCTGCCTCAGCTATAGTTAAGCGTCCATTTACGTCAATAATCTTCTAGAGCTTTTGACGGTAATTAGATCTACGTTTGACCCCGCAGAACTTGACTGGGCCACTGAATGTCAAGAATCAACGTTTAGTTACATTCTAGATGATTGAGCTCCCCTTAAAACCAAAATGATCAAGGAGAGAAAATGGAGTACAGTGGTATAATGATCATATGCTCACCTTGAAACAGACCACTCGCAAATTAGAACGTCAATGGCATCAAACCAAATTGACAGTATTTCAAATAGCATGAAAGGAGAGCCTCCTGAGTTATAAAAAAGCTCTTAGTGCTGCTCGATCAGCATATTTCTCCACCCTCTTAGAAAATAACAAGCAAAATCCTGAATTTTTATTCAGTACTGTAGCAAAATAAGCAGGAAATACAAGCGCTGCACTAACATGCACACCATCAATAGGCAGTGATGATTTCATTCAAGAGAATGACCTAATTACATTTATTTCCTCATCTAAATCATTAACTTGTATTCTTGATTGCTTGTCTATAAGTTTCTTTGAACAGATCATTCCAGAAGTATTTGAACCTGTTCTAAAAATAATATAATCTTCCATTAGCACTGGTTATGTACCTCAATCCTTTAAACTGGCTGGTATCAACCCCTTAATTAAGAAACCTGACCTTGACCCTTGTCAGCTGTCCAACTATAGGCCAATATTAAACCTCCCCTTTATCTCCAAGATTCTAGAAAAGGTTGTAGCACAGCAGTTCTGCTCACATCTACTTAGGAAACTATGGAAGTACTTTTACTAGAACCACATGCAGCTAGAAGTAACTTTCGGAATATGTAGCATCCCTGGATGATCTTTCTGCCTCAGTGTGTACAGCAGTTAAGATCTTGGTGTAATTAGTGACTCTAGTCTTCTTTTTGAAGCTCGTGTGAATAATATTACCAGGATCGCCTTCTTTCACCTTTCACCAAAAATTAGAAATATGATGTCGTTACAGGATGCAGAAAAAACAGTCCATGCTTTTGTTACATCTAGATTAGACTACTGTAACGCTTTACTGTCTGGGTGTTTGAGTAAGTGTTTTAGTTAGTCCGGAATGCAGCAACAAGTGTCCTTACCAGATCTAGAAAATATAACCACATCTCCCCTGTTTTAATCAGTCTCTCTATTAAATCTCTCATTAATTAAAAAAGACTAC
Organism: Silurus meridionalis; assembly: GCF_014805685.1. NCBI lineage: Eukaryota > Metazoa > Chordata > Actinopteri > Siluriformes > Siluridae > Silurus > Silurus meridionalis. The sequence continues at coordinate 3,339,816 of NC_060912.1, read as the reverse complement.
TTCTGACGTATAAGACGCTTAACGGTCTCACGCCTCAGTATCTGCATGAACTTCTTAACCATTATGATCTCCCACGCCTACTTAACTCAAAAGGTGCAGGCTATTTGTTGGTACCTCAAATAATAAAGACTACAGCAGGGTGAGAAGCTTTCTCTTATTAAGCCTGACATGGGAAAAAACTCCCTGAGACGATGTCAGAATGAAACTTTAAGAGGAACCAGACTCAAAAGGGAACTCGTCCTCATCTGGGTGACACCATTCATTACAGTTCAATCATTGTTGAGAGGACCAACTGTTCACTCACGGACTTATTGATTGCAAAACTGTTAATGGCCACTGCAGTGCTAAACCATTGTTGCAGAACTGTTTGTATGAATTACAACTTTCTGCCTTAATATTATTTTTTTCTATAAAGATTATTCATATCTAATAAAAATGATGAAGTTGAAGTGTCTCCTAGATTGTAATTAGTTCAGACAAATCCAATTTAAACCCATTAGGACCCCATTAGCATCATATATGCTCCATTTAACATTTGGAGATCTATTCTTGTAAGCAGGAACGGGTAGTAAAATCAAGAAGCAGCAAAATGACCAATGAGATGAGGCTCTGGAATCATTCAGTTATACACACACACACACACACACACACACACACACACACACACACACACACACACAGCAATAGCAAACCAAGAACAGTGACAACAGTGGAGCAAAGAAATCACAACAATAATCCACTGCACCATTTAGAGCTCTGAACGATTCTCAAACTTACCGTAATTTCCGGACTATTATGCGCACCCAAATATAAGCCGCACCCACTGAATTTGACAAAGATTTTTATTTTGAACATAAATAAGCCGCAAATCTTTTTAATGAAAGACAGTGTCTGTTTCACGGCTTGTATCTAAACAGTAGCCTACCAAGAAAGTCATTGTTCACTGTCTTCCTCCTTCCTTTCACAACAATTTCTCTCGAGAGTTTATCTTTTGACATCGTTGTGTGTTTAAAAATGACCATCGGTGAAGTTTTTCTCCTGATGCCGTGCAGCTTAGAACACAGGTGAAGTGCGTTTTTTCATGCCCGGTTGTTTTCAGTGTGACAAATGATTCGCATTTCCTGTTGACAGTCCAAGTGAGCGGCAGGTCAAACGTCAGAGGAACATCATCCATATTTATGATGTGGTGCGGCCCGATTCAGTGGGAGCGCATCTGATTTAATATAAAGAGTCTCATTGGTACACCTGAACCCGTTTGGCAATTTCATTGGTCTGATATTATGGGTCTCAGTTTTTTGGCTTGAAGTTTGTGAAACCGGGAAAAACCCAGGAAAAATCCATAAATTAGCCGCTTCGTTGTTTAAGCCACGAGGTTCAAAGCGTGGGAAAAAAGTAGCGGCTTATAATCCGGAAAATACGGTACATTCATAACATTTAGCAGATGTCCTTATCAAGAGTGATCTACAGAAGTTATTTGAAATATCTAATCTATTCTGATCCTGGTGCAGTGGTTTTGCAGGTAAGCAGTAGTTATAAATCTGATGACAAAACTACAGAAGGTTAGTGATGGGAGCAATGCACTAGGGTGGTGTGGGAGAACTTAGAAAAACAAATCCTGCATCTGTGTTTTGGATTAAATTGAAGACAGTTTTGATGATGTTATTCTCTCTAAAATGTCTATTATTTACAACTTGAAAAAATGCGTAAAAAGCACACACCATCTCTCCCCCTATACATGTTTTTTCTCACGGATGCAAACGTACACACTAATGCACACACTGTAGTGTACTGTATATCCATGCAAATTCTCCAATTTAATTAAAGCTGTTGAGTCAGTGTTTGTAGTAACCCCTGCCTTTTATGTTTCACCCTGGTAGCGCGCAACAAAGAGGACGACGATCCAAGAGAGGGCGAGAAGCTGCCGAACGTAATTGAACAGATGTTGCAGTGTCTTTCTCTCGATGCCGAGGCAAAATCCATTTCTCTCACACCGAATATGATTACAGGGCGCCAGGAAGCCGAGGAAACACGTTTGCTTTTTGTCTTCCGGCTATATAGGATGCGTACTGTTACAGTAAAGTGCACATCAGTGCTTTTCAGTTAAACCAGACAGGCAAAATCAGACATTCGGCCTACAATTTTTTTGAAGGAACAAATATATACAGTATGAATATACATCATCCTTTAACAAATATCGTTTTTCTTGATGCTTTCTGTTTGATCTCCTCTGGTTCTCATATCCAGAAGGCATATTGTAGGCATGTCCATATGTGTAGGTTTAATGTATAATCAAAAGAAATGAGAACATGGAAATAACAAACTTAGAAATGCTTAAATGCAATCTGATATAAGAACTGAAGCAAATCCTGAATCCTGAAGCAAAGAACAGGCCGGAACAGATCAATGATGCAACCAAATATGGACAGCACTAGACCTGAAACAAGGGCACATGCTATCATAAGCAAAAACAAACTGACCAGAGGCAATAAAAGGGGAATTTGTTATCATTATCATGCTTTCTGAGAAAAATGTATTAGAATACTTAACAATGTTTAACTAGACAACAGTTTTTCCATGCACTAATTGCATTCATTCTACATTGTCAAGTCTCTTCTCATTCCCCATCACACCACAGGACTCAAAATCCTAACACACACTTAAACGTTCTTTATCGCCCTCGTACTGATCACCTGTTTCCAACAGCAACAGTATAAAATGATTTGGGTTCATTCAGCTTTCATATGAAGCATACATAAAGTTGCTTTTGTGTATACCATTTACCAGGCTTTGATTCCTGGAGCCCGTTCTCTGTAAATCCCTAAATATACCCAAGATCAAATGATACACACATAAAGTAATGCAGTATAACAGAGTGCTGTATCACAGTAAGGAATCTCATACAGCAAGAATGAATGCTATTTCTTAAGCAAGAAACCCAATGAACACAGTTCAACAAGTCTCCTTTCACTGGAGCCACAGTTGCACCACCTGCATACATCAACTCCTGCAGAAGCATCAGTATTAACCCCATCGAAGAGTTTTGTGTGCTAATGTGTTCTGTGTTAATCTTTTCCTGGAGAATTAAAATGAAGGCAAATTTTTGTGCAAATTTTACAAGAACGAAAATGCTAAAGTATAAATGCTTCTTTTGGAAAAGCCTAACAACTGTCCAGCTTTTATTGGAAAGTCTGTTTTCAGCGATCAAATCTATTAGCCACCAAATCCATTTCTTTTCCTCCGTCATCCATTGAGGAATGAAAAGACAACTATTAAATCCACATGAATATATATTGAGCTTGCGCAGTTTGCTACGGATGTGGTTTGCGAGCTCTGACTAGTGCGCTCTTTTACCATCGAATCAAACTGCAAAATGCTGATGTTGTGCGCCTGATAGATAGCCCCGGGCGTTGCCAACTCGAAATCTGATTAGTTAAAGCAACAGTTTTATTCTCATGTATTTGAGTCTACAGGCGATTGCATTGTTTATTATGAAGGCCACAAGGCAGATTTCGCTCACTCTGGCAACACATGATTGTTGAAATCTGATTGGATAGAAACTCTAACCTAATCATACATTACTGGAAGCACAGCAACTGATGCTTTTGAAAGTAAAGAATAGACTATTGGGAATAATTCAATACATATTATGAAAAAAAAATTTAACTTATTGATTTTGATAGTGTTTAGGCCAGCAGAGAAGGCCTTGCTATCCCTGACGGTCTGCTACTGCTAGAAACCATGATTGGCAGCTAGCAATTGTCTTTTTCAGAGGTTCAATGGTCAAAGACTGCAGTTTGCAGCACTGCAGAGCAAGAGTTATTGCTCGAAGGCTATGATGAATTTGAAAACGTTATTAAAATGCCAGGGAACACCTCGAAAACTGCAAAAACAAGCAGAGACGGCTGGCAGAAAGCTGCTGACAAATGAAATGTGCAAGTGTTCCCCAATGTTATATATTTTTATTCCAACTGAATTATATATATATATATATATATATATATATATATATATATATATATATATATATATATATATATATAACATTCTTAATGTCAGAGCCACCACAGGACCCACTAGTACAAGTGAACATGAATTATTTAGTTTGACTTTATTTTTCTTTATAAAGCTGATTTTAACTGGAGACATTATTCCAAACACAGCTTTAAAGAAATAAATACATAATTATTAAACAAAATAGCAGCTATAGGTTTTTTCTTTTTTTTTTTACATTTTTATGCTGTACTTGACGCCTCAAACTTTTGTCCAACAAGAAAAAATATTTCCCTCAGGCAAAAAATGCTATTTTTCCAATAGTAAACTATCATGCTGCACTATAAGATCCACTCTGTCTCACATGTTGAATTCTCTGTATTATTCTTGTACATTTAGGAACAGGTTGCTTTTGGAGAAGACATGGCTTCCTGTATAAAAAATTGTTTATAAGAAATAAGCCCACTCCCAAGCAGATTTCATCTTTCGGACCTCTTGCTATGCTTCAAAGAACCACACAATCTCTTATCATGTTGTATCATCAACAAAAATCTATTCTAGCCTGTCCAATGCCATCATGTTTGTTAAATCCCATGACCGTTTGCCTGTTTACCAATTTGAAGCCTGTCTGTACTTCAGTATTCATGTTTTTGAATACTGTATTGTCTTGTATAGTCTGTTTTTGTCTTGTCTTGTCTGTTTTGTCATGTATAGGTCTTATTTATGTCTGTACTTTTAAGAGTCACCAACAGCTGGAACCAAATTCCTTGTGTGTGTCAACACACTCGGCCAATAAACCTGATTCTGATTCTGATTTTTAAATCCATGAAATACACTGAATATCTCCAGGATTATACAGTAATGCAGCATGACAAAACCTGGTGCATATCCCAACAGTAGCAATACAAAACTGCCCACCAAAACACTTAAATACCACCCATTTCAAAACACAAAAGCCAAATGTCCATTTAAAATTTAATAAAAAACAATCCCAATGTGCATTCAACTCTGACCCAAAAACATTCTATCACCCATTTTAATGTCACAGAAAACCTTCCGCTTCTGAGACCTCCAAAGCAATGCTGCAGCACTCATTCAACTGTTTTTTCAAGCCAGTTTCTGCACCAGACGCACAGCACGAGTGCTCAAGTCCTTAAATGGACCCTTGCAAGGCCTCTTCCGAGTAAAACCCGCCTTTTAAAACCTCTGTATGACCACTGCAACATACATGTATATCCAAGTTCTATAGTATTGTCCCTTGAGAAGATATACTAAAAATGGTTGCTAAAATGTAAAGGTGTACTCACTATTGTGCGACACTGTTTATAGAATGTATTTCTCCCCTGCTGATCCATTACAATTTAATCAGAACAACAGCTCACATATTGACTGTACATAAATAATAGATTATGCATGTGTTCTTCAGAGTTGAAAAGCCTCCAGCTTTATTATATTTCTCCATAAGCTAATGTATGTAAAACGTTTCAACCTCTGACCCATGGATTAAAAAAAAACAGAAAAGAAGACGACAGGAAAAAAGCACAATGAGCAGAATGCTGGAAGAAAGTCTCTGGATCGCCTTTTCTAAAAAGGGGTGACACAAAAATGCAATTATCTATGCAGGATGGATATTAATTTATTGCCCCATTTAAAGTGAAAAATGGAATAAAATGAGATTGTTGAGTATTGTTTATGCCGCCTCGCAGGCCCTTTTCTCGCGGAACAGAACACCCCGCATTAGCAGATAAGCTCGTGGAACAAGAAGGATGCAGGCAGTAATCGCTGTTCGACACATGTTGTTTTGATGCACTTGTCGTCACGGCCATGAAAAGTTCATTTGCGGGAGCACTTTGGAAACCTAGTAAACACGACACCATCGTTTATGCATGAGCAGCTCCTGATTACGAATGTACATAATTTACTGTCACGCCAACATGATGCGTACTCACCAGAAACGGACGTCGGTGTCGTATGCGGGAATTAAAATACAGTCACGCTTTGTCTTTTTTTTTTTTTCAAACAACATAAGCCACCTGATTGAGCTAATTAATTGAGTCTCTGTTTCTCTGCACCATGTTGAACTCCAGCGTGAAAAACAATAATAAAGATGTAAGACTAATTATCTTAACGTCTTGACCTGACAGCTTTGTTCGTTTTTTTTTTTTTTTTAGTATCCCGAAGAGAAATGCTTCTAAATAAGAACGAATTGTTTCAACGGAAGATGCTCACAGCAATTCCACACACACTAATAGGCTTTGACCTTGTCAGATTTGACTAAAGTGATGTTCTGCTACTAAATATGGCACTTTTAATTCTTAATTCTGGAATCGAAGGTCTCCTGGGTACTGGCCAAGAGGGCTTGTGTTTCTTGAATTACCGTAATGGCCCGGCACGTTATTGAAAATCTCATAAACGTATCGTGATTACGCTGCTATATGCTGGAGGGTCTGGACGGAAAAGAAGGAGAGGCAACATAGTTTTAAATTCCCACGCAAGAGAACTCGAAAGCTCAGCAGATCGGCCCAAAAATGTTGAATTATACATGTGCAAAAATATGCTTTTATGCTTATCCTACACTTTCCGGTTTCCGACACACTTCGCTAATGCACTCTTGATAGATGCGTCGGTGGGTTCGGCATTTAAGTGCAACTAAAGACAAGCTCCGCGGGTCAATAAAGGCAATTGGTCAACTTGTCAAGCTGTCTGCTGAGAGACTAGAGAACCTGCCGTCGAAAGCCAATTTCATTTCAAAAGGGTGGTGAGGATTTCCGTCCCTGCCCCGAATGATTTATTTGCCATCTCGTTTCTGACACTTGCGGTTTCACGAGTGCAACAATACAATACAATACAATACGATACAACTGTTGGAACGAACCATACTGTTCTGAATGCATTGATGGGATCTCATGGGAGCTCAATGGTGTTGGATGATTTATCAGGTGGTGGTGGGCTCAAATCCCAGAACCACCAAGCAGCCACTGTTAAGAACGTTAAGGCCCTTAACCCCCAATAATGTATGTCACTCTGAATAAGGGTTGTTTTAGAAGTTTATCAAAGGTGAAAGGGAAAGTTTTTAAGACAGTGGTGAGACCTGCTATGCTGAATGGTTTATAGACAGTGTACTTGACAAAAAGACCAGGAGGCGGAGCTGGAGTTGGCAGAGTTAAAGATGGACAGGATTAGTAATGAGTATTATTCAGGATAATTAGAAGGATAGTTATGACGTTTTGGAGATCAGAGATGAGCGATTTAGACTGCTCATGTGTGGAGGAGGGACATTGAGTATATTGGTAGAAGAATGCTGAGGATGGAAGAAAAGGGGAGGGACAACCCAAAGGTGTTCAATAGGAATGAGGTCAGAGCTTTATATCAGGCCAGTCAAGATCTTCCACTCCAACCCAAATAAACCATATCTTCATGGAGCTGGCTTTGTCATGCTGGAACAGGTTTGGACCTCCTAGTTCAAGTGAAGGGAATATACCACATCCAAAAACATTCTGCACATTAATGAGTTAAGATCCTAGTATGACCAAGATGCTGGGCCCTTCAGCACCCTTAACCCTCAACTACCCAGGTGTATAAATGAGATAATTGCAATTTGCTCTCGATTAATGCCGTCGAAGGCTTGATCTCAGGAATCTACTGAATTTACTGACATATGACCTAAACCAGTTAAGATGTGAATGTGAAGTGTGTAATTTATTATCATTAGAAGAACAAAGCACATCAAATGTCAGTGCTGTTTGATTTTCTAAACTAAAACCACCCTGTGTAGGATGCTATAGCAGTCCAAGGACTCTCATTAAACACCAGCACAGTATTTATTTATGTAGGCACAAACGTTTGTGGAGTGTTACGAAGCATTAACAAAATCCCAAGAATAAAGAACAAAGGATTTGTGAAAATGATAAATAAATAGAATCAGTGGGAAGTTAGTCAGGTTACGGCTATCTGGGGATTAAGGGATGCATGCATAACAGGTTCCTCTGCAATAGAGTAATAAAGATATATCTGATCGATTCAAAGGTTGATCCATATTTTTAATAGCCATGTTATTTGAACTTGTAAGATAAGCCTGATTGCCATTTAAACCAAATAACTTGGAGCTATTTAAACATGGCCCAACATCCAGCTGAATATCCATTAAAATACTCACCCAAATACCAGCCTGATGCAATTTCCAGCTGACCCCAAAAAAACCCAGCATAATTGCCATTTATTAAAGACCCCCAAATAAGCTCAAGTGACATTTAAAACTAAACCAAAAAAAAGAGCTTATTGGCTATTTAAAAGTGGCTCACAAACCAACTTGAGGTGATTTAGCTTCACAAACATTTAAAACAGACCACCACAATAGTTCCTAAAGTCAGTCTTTTTTTCCAAACCTTGGTGCAGTCAGCGCTCTACATCATGCAAAACGTATTCAGTAGGGTTAAGGACAAACATCTGTAGCAGGCAACTCGAGAGCTCCTATAGAAACTGATGTAAACCTTGTTTGCTCACTTTGTACACAGGGACATAGACATGTTGAAACAGGTTTGGGCCTCAGTTCAAGTGAAGGGAGATGTTAAAAAAATATATCCTATAAAGAAATTTTCTTTTCTGAGGATGCTTAGGTTCTTCAAAATCTGCCAGACAATGCTGAGGATGTTAAACAGGAGTTTTAAACAGCTGGTTTATCTATGTTTACACACTATCCCCCCATTCCCCTTGCTCCAGCATTCCTGCCACTTCTGTGTCCTGGAAGTTTTTCAAAGTGTATCAAGGACCTTCTGTGATTCATGCTGGATCTCCGCAAAGGTGTCAAAACGGCGACCTTTGAGCTAGAGCTTCATCTTTGGGAAGAGGGCATAGATGCAGTATAGTTCCAGATTTTTTTTGGACACATATATTGTTAATATAAGCACAATAGATGTTACATGTGCAATAACTTAATTGTAACTGTATCATTGTAATTTTTGTACAATATATTTTAATACTATTGGAAATTCATTGATTGTACAACATCTATACTTTATATATAACTTATTTATGTTTTAATAATAATTTCTTATATTTTAGTTAACTTAAATTGTACTGTGAGCAACTGCGATCCCTGTGGCATCAATAAAGTATTCTGATTCTGATTCTATACAACTGTTTCCTCTAAGTCAGGTGTCCCAATACTTTTTTCCTCTTTTCTTGTCAAAATTTAAGCATTAACATGATGTGAAAATCAATTATCTGTTTTACACCCCCGTTCTCTATGAAATAATATGCAAATTTTATATGCTTTATTATAACTACATTACCTTCTCCTGTTATGTTATTTCACTTCATTTGTGCTCGTTTTTTTCACCTGATGACTCTGTTCTGCTTTCTAAACTAAGAAGACCTTCAGTAAGTTCTCATTGCGTCCCAAAAAGCAAACACTCATGTAGAACGTGACCTTTATGGAGCCTTCTCGAGCATTAAGACAATCCCGAGACAACAGAGAAGTCATAGGAAAAGACAAAAACAAGGAGAACAAGTAAGATGCACAGAGATAACAGAGACGATAGTTGGTTTAGACTAATGTTTGGTATCTAGTGATTTTAGTGTTGCATGTACCGGGTGGACGAATAAGTGTCAGTGTGACTGATCAGAATAGAGCCATCAATATTTTAGCACAGGAGGAAGAGTTGTGAATCATTAATGGGCTCACAGCAGCTCTCAGGCTCATACTGGACTTCTCATGTCTCCTCTCACCACGTTGTTTCTTTTCCCAAGCTGCTGACTGGGAGATTTGCGGAAAATATAAGTCTTGAGGTAAAGGATAATGCTCCGAAGTGAAGTGTAATTAGTGTTCGCAAATTCAGAGCATCTTACGCAGCACATGTGACCGGCAATGGGTGTGAATCAATAATACACACAATATTGTACAGTAAATTGGGGCGAGATTTCAATATTAAAACTTTATGAATTCTTTTTCATTAAGCATCTTGACCTACTTGGGTCAAGAGCTTCCTTTTTGGATGTAGAAATGTTTCTAAATTACACCTCCCTGCCAGCAGAGGTCTCTATCCCCTGAATTCTAGCTAGGTCACTTCCTGTTTTTTTTTCAAATCTTTATTGTACTCAGTTATTGCTAGACACCTTCACATTGCCAAATCGTGAAATACATAAGGACATCTGTGCATTTATTTTTTTGTTTATATATATTTTGTCTTTTGTTACCATGTCGTAGAATTTGACTTGTCCATTCTTACACATTCAGGTTTTGGCTGGAAACCAGTCCATTGTAGTATGCTTTGGGTTGTTACCTTGTTTGTTGGTGACCATTTGACCCAGTATTGCTCCTTCTGAACAATTTTTTAGAATTGTCAAAGTTGCTACCACCACCATGCTTTACTGCGAGGGTGAAGGAGAAGTCCTGAGTTTACTGCCAAATGGCACTTGATGAACAGGTAGGTAAGTTCCATTTTGGTCGTATTGGACCAATGTTTCATCAAATCTTATTCACAATGGTTTTTTTGTGTTCTCTTCATTTCTCTATCTATTCATCTACAGCTTAACCCTTTAGAGCTATGGATATGTTAAACTCTTGAATGATCAATTGTCCTTTTTACTTGGCGAGTGAGTTTAGAAGATGGTTTTGTCTAGGTAGAGTCACAGTTGTACCATTTAATTTCCAATTTTGGACAATGGAATGATTTTAGTAGACGATCAATGGCTGATTCTATAATATTTGATAGCTGATTGGTCCTAATGATGGATGATGATTTTTAAATAAATATTTTATCTACCAAACTCTGGGGGGTTTTACAAGCAGGTGCATTTATGATAACACATTAAAATAAGCCTATTAGTATAAAAAAGCTAAGAGTAATACAAAATTAGAATGGAGGCTTCATGACAAGAACACACACATGCAATATGAAATGTTAGAGAATTAAATCATACTGTATATTTGATGTACTGTACATTGCCTTGCAAAAGTATTCATACCTCTGACTAATGATCTCATATTACTGAATTGCAAATGCTGCATTGAAATTACATTTTGTTCAATATTTCTTTTCGACATGTTTTTTTGGGGGAAGCGAAGATAAAGTGAAGTGTGCAGTAGGCATGACAGACTGGTTCAAAGTGAAGGGTGGGCTGCATCAAAGATCAGCTCTGAGCCCTTTCCTGTTTGCAGTGGTGATGGACAGGTTGACGGGCGAGGTCAGACAGGAGTCTCCATGGACTTTGATGTTTGCGGATGATATTGTTATTTGTGGTGAGAGTAGGGAGCAGGTTGAGAAGAGCCTGGAGAGGTGGAGGTATGTGCTGGAGAGAAGGGGAATGAAAGTCAGTAGGAGTAAGACAGAGTACATGTGTGTGTATAAAAGGGAGGGCAGTGAAGTGGTGCAGTTGCAGGGAGAAGAGGTGGAAAAGGTGGAGGAGTTTAAGAACCTGGGGTCAAGTGAAGAAAATAGTGCAGGCAGGGTGGAGTGGGTCGAGAAGAGTGCCAGGAGTGATTTGTGATAGAAGGGTATCTGCAAGAGTGAAAGGGAAAGTTTATAGTTCCTGTGGTAAAACCTGAGATGTTGTATGGTTTAGAAACAGTGGCATTGAGTAAAAGACAGGAGGTGGAGCTGGAGGTAGCAGAGCTGAAGATGCTGAGATTTTAATTGGAAGTGACAAGGACAGACAGGATTCTAACCCTAACCCTAGATTAGAAGTTTATTAGAGGGACAGCGCATGTAGGACGTTTTGGGGACAAAGTGAGAGAGGCCCGATCAAGATGGTTTGGACATGTGCAGAGGAGGGATATAGGGTATTTGTGTAGGAGAATGCTGAGGATGGCGCTGCCAGGAAGGAGAAAAGAGAGGACCAAGGAGGAGGTTTAGGAATGTGGTGAAGTAAGACATGCAGGTAGTTGGTTTAAAAGAGGCAGATGTAGAGGACAGAGTAGTATGGAGACAAATAAAGAAAAAGAAGAAGAAGAATTCTTAATGGTTTTTAAAAGACACATGCATGTTTCTTTTGTTCCTATTCAACAAATTATGTCATGGTAATGCTATGAAGATTAAATTTGACTAAACAATTATATAAATGGTCATATTTCATTGAAAAATCCTCCCCTAGCCTGAGTAACAGCCTTTCACACACTCTTGGCATCTGGACAGTTTGTTCCCCCAAATATTCAGCTGAAATACTTTGCTGTGACTCTTGTAAAACTTGCCAATGTTCTTCACAGGTGTTCTTCACTAGTTGATTTCTTTTTTGCGATCCAGTTCATCACAGAGCAAGTAAATAGGATTTAGGTGTGGTGACTGAGGAGGTCATTCCATGCAGCTGCAGTCCAGATGGAATTGCGTGGCGTTAAAATATGGAACGGTTGCCATGTTGGTTCCTTTTGCTCGGAATAAGTCTCCAACCTTGTCTGCTCCAAAAACAATCCCAAAGCTTCCCCCTACATACTTGACTGTAGAGGTGAGGCAGTCTGTTTACTCTTATGTTCTTTGTCTTACCGAAGTTCTTCTGTAAAAGCAAAAAATAGAATTTTCTTCCAGTCATTTAATGTCCAATTCTCAAATGTGTTTTGGCCTTTTTTATTTAGCAGCTTTAGAGTTTGCGTTTTATTCAGTTATTCAGTAATACAGTAAAACCCTATTGTATAAGCAACTAATAGCACGAGCAAACGGTGATACCGCTCGTATCTCCGTTTGCTCGTACTATTAGTTGCTCGCAAAATTGTACCCTATTTTGCGAGCAGATTTTGAAGGCACAAGCAAACCCAGCTGACGGTTCCCCCACTTTCGGCCGAGGGTCGCATCATTTGCTTAATGATGACGTATCGCTTGGTCACTCTCGTTGTTCAGTGCAGCAAAAACATAACCTTTTTTAGTGTTATATTTTTATTCCACTAGAAATCTTAAAAAATGTCTCCCAAGAAAATCAGTGATGGTTCTGGGAAAATGAAAGTAAATAAAATTACCACATGGTAACCTTACCTTACCACATGGGTAAGTGTTAAATTATGTTTACATTACGGTAATTTGCGGTGTATTTTTGTTAAAACAGGCTACAAATACTTTTTAAATGCAGAAATAAGCGACCGAAAGAGGTCTCCGAACGGATTAAATTGCTTTTACATTAATTTTTATGGGAAAAATTAGTTTGAACGTACGAACAAATGGACCTACGAGCAATTTTCATGAATGCATTATGCTTGTCCAACGGGGTTTTACTGTATGAAATAATTGGTCAGGGGTCTGAACACTTTTACAAGGCAATGCATCTTTGTTTTTTTTGTTTTTTTTTAGGGTCTCTTCCTTTATATTGTCTCGGCTTTGCTTTTTTTTTTTTTCACTGAAATCATGTCCAACATCTGCTAACCAGATACGTCTTTTTTTCCAAACAAAGAATTACTCGATCGGGCAGCGACAGCACCAGTGACAGCGCCAATAAGATCTGTTGAACACATTTACAGTCCCTCTTCTATCCAAATTCTATAAATCCAATTGCGGGCGACATCTGCTTACAGTAAAATTGCGCAGTCTGGGGACTACTGAGAAAACGTTCCTACTGTAATTAGATGCTCAGAAACAGCATACGGTGCAAAAATAAATCTTGCATTATTTATTTTTTCATTTCTGGCAAATGAAATGAAACACATGCCATTGTGGGTCTGGAGCCTGACTGAATGCGCAGTGTATATCCTGGATTTTTTTATGCACGCTAAGCGGCATCAATGCTTCACAGAAACCCCCTTAAAAAAAACTTTCTCGCTGCTGTGTCATCGTGGAGGAGAACGAACAAGGAGTCACTGCAACTTTGAACAAAAAAATTCGCCGGCGTCTGATCCAGAGATCATGTGTATGAGCAGAGCGAATTTATAAATAGCCTCTTTGCAAAGTGTTTTGACGCCGCAGTTTTCCTCTTGTCTTGTCAGCTTGTTTACTGTAGGTGAGATACATGGTGTGTGAGGTGTGAACTGGCACACATCGCAAACCTTATAGAGAGTTATAGTTGTCACCAGCATAACAAGAATGAGACAGAGAGATGGAGAAATAGAAAGCTGATTGAATTGGAAGGTGAAAAAAAGATCCCAAAAGAAAAGAAGATGAATAAAGGAGGAGGCAGATGGACATATCAAGTCAAGTCAAGTCAAGAAGCTTTTATTGTCATTTCAACCATATGTAGCTGACCCAGTACATGTGATTTGTAGGTGCCTTTTGATCATCTTGTTTAAAAGTTAATCCCTATTTGCTTTACTGGGAAGATCATGCTCATTTAACCACAAGAGCATTTTTCTTTAGCAGCTTTAGAGTTTGCGTTTATTCAGTTATTCAGTAATACAGTAAAACCCTATTGTATAAGCAACTAATAGCACGAGCAAGCGGTGATACCGCTCGTATCTCCGTTTGCTCGTACTATTAGTTGCTCGCAAAATTGTACCCTATTTTGCGAGCAGATTTTGAAGGCACAAGCAAACCCAGCTGACGGTTCCCCCACTTTCGGCCGAGGGTCGCATCATTTGCTTAATGATGACGTATCGCTTGGTCACTCTCGTTGTTCAGTGCAGCAAAAACATAACCTTTTTAGTGTTATATTTTTATTCCACTAGAAATCTTAAAAAATGTCTCCCAAGAAAATCAGTGATGGTTCTGGGAAAATGAAAGTAAATAAAATTACCACATGGTAACCTTACCTTACCACATGGGTAAGTGTTAAATTATGTTTACATTACGGTAATTTGCGGTGTATTTTTGTTAAAACAGGCTACAAATACTTTTTAAATGCATAAATAAGCGACCGAAAGAGGTCTCCGAACGGATTAAATTGCTTTTACATTAATTTTTATGGGAAAAATTAGTTTGAACGTACGAACAAATGGACCTACGAGCAATTTTCATGAATGCATTATGCTTGTCCAACGGGGTTTTACTGTATGAAATAATTGGTCAGGGGTCTGAACACTTTTACAAGGCAATGCATCTTTGTTTTTTTTGTTTTTTTTTAGGGTCTCTTCCTTTATATTGTCTTATATTTTCACTGAAATCATGTCCAACATCTGCTAACCAGATACGTCTTTTTTTCCAAACAAAGAATTACTTGATCGGGCAGCGACAGCACCAGTGACAGCGCCAATAAGATCTGTTGAACACATTTACAGTCCCTCTTCTATCCAAATTCTATAAATCCAATTGCGGGCGACATCTGCTTACAGTAAAATTGCGCAGTCTGGGGACTACTGAGAAAACGTTCCTACTGTAATTAGATGCTCAGAAACAGCATACGGTGCAAAAATAAATCTTGCATTATTTATTTTTTCATTTCTGGCAAATGAAATGAAACACATGCCATTGTGGGTCTGGAGCCTGACTGAATGCGCAGTGTATATCCTGGATTTTTTTATGCACGCTAAGCGGCATCAATGCTTCACAGAAACCCCCCCTTAAAAAAAACTTTCTCGCTGCTGTGTCATCGTGGAGGAGAACGAACAAGGAGTCACTGCAACTTTGAACAAAAAATTCGCCGGCGTCTGATCCAGAGATCATGTGTATGAGCAGAGCGAATTTATAAATAGCCTCTTTGCAAAGTGTTTTGACGCCGCAGTTTTCCTCTTGTCTTGTCAGCTTGTTTACTGTAGGTGAGATACATGGTGTGTGAGGTGTGAACTGGCACCCATCGCAAACCTTATAGAGAGTTATAGTTGTCACCAGCATAACAAGAATGAGACAGAGAGATGGAGAAATAGAAAGCTGATTGAATTGGAAGGTGAAAAAAAAGATCCCAAAAGAAAAGAAGATGAATAAAGGAGGAGGCAGATGGACATATCAAGTCAAGTCAAGTCAAGAAGCTTTTATTGTCATTTCAACCATATGTAGCTGACCCAGTACATGTGATTTGTAGGTGCCTTTTGATCATCTTGTTTAAAAGTTAATCCCTATTTGCTTTACTGGGAAGATCATGCTCATTTAACCACAAGAGCATTTTTTCTCTCTGTCATTTAAATTCTCTCCTTCGCTTTCTTTCTGTTGACCTTTCCTGAGGACTCTTTCTTCTTTCCGAATCTGCCTGATTTTGCCACGAACAGGTCTAAAAGAGCCCTGCCGAATCTCTCCCAGATCTGCTCCACCACCTGACGGTGGAGCCACCATTCCCTGGGTCTCAACCCCTATCATGACAGGGTGTCTGCTGCTTTGTTTAGACGGCCCAGGATATATGCTGTTCTCAAGGAGTGCAGCTTCTCCTGGGCCCACAGGTGGATCTGGTATGAGTGCAGCCTCCCCTAGTGGCTCCTAAAGTTCCAGTGACCACTGTTCCTGCCGCCCTCCGTGGATCTTCCCACTTCGTCCAGGCCTGCCTCTGGATAGTGTTCCATTCGACTGGAGGCCACTCTGTGCAGCTTGGGACGGTTTCCCATCAACACCTTGGGTGGTTCCTTGAAATTTCGGAGTAAGAACGAGAGCTTTGAGGATGGATTGGTCTGTAATTGGTCTGTTAATGTCAACAGTCTGCTACATTGACTCAGGACTACTTTTCGCTTTTGATCATCATCACTGTACCCCGCAACATCGTATCTCTGCTATAAATGGACATTGGGTGCAACCCAGATGTGGATGGGTTCCTTCTTGAGTCTGGTTCCTCTCAAGGTTTCTTCCTTATGCCATCTCGGGGATTTTTTCCTTGCCACAGTCTCCACCGGCTCACTCATCAGGGACAAACTTACTTATAAAGAACATATTCACTTTTAATCACCACATTATCTGTGTAAAGCTGCTTTTAGACAATGTTCATTGTTAAAAGCGCTATACAAATAAAAATTAATTGAATTGAATTTATGTATGAGACCACCGAGGTGTTTTAGAACGGATCAACACATGTGACCTCTAAGATCCAGTAGGAAATGTTTCAATGCTAGAAGCACAGCCATCATCTCTAGGCAGTTGATGTGCCACAGCAAATGGGGGCCCGCCGATAGACCTTGGGTGAAGAGGCCACTCATGACCTCTCCCCACCCCGTGAGGTATGCATTCGTCTTAAGCTTTACACGACGACCGGGAACTTCCAACATAGGGCCCTGAGATAGGAACCCGGGAGCTCTCCAAACATCTAAGGCACGTAGAGTTCACCAAAGTACGGAGGGGATTGCCTTTCGTGAGAACCATTGGGTCCTGAGCCACCACTGAAGAGACAAGTCAAGAAGCTTTTATTGTCATTTCAACCATATATAGCTGACGCAGTACACAGTGAAAATAAACAATGTTCCTCCTGAACCGTGATGATACATAAAACAACATAGAGCTACATCACAGAAAACAAAGGGCTAAGGACTAGTAAGTGTCCTCACCACATAAAGTGCATTGCGTGTAACCTGGTGCACACAGTGCAAAGACAACACAAGACAGTGCAAGACAAATACAGGACAGTGCAAGACAACACAAAATAGTGTAAGACAAAAACACAAAATAGCGCCACCAGTAAACCTGTTGTTTATTGCACACTGCGGTGTGTAAAAAAGTAATGTGAACATTGTAAATAAAACAAAAATGTAAACAAAATGTTGCGCAAAAGAGCAATAGCAGCAGTCAAAAAAGATGTGCATAAACAGCATGTAAACAGTTTGTAGTAATGTTATGTTTAATTGTAATAAAGTTATGTTATATGAGTGGTGCTGAAGACATGGATGTGTGAAGTGAGTACGATTGTGTGTTTGAGTGCGGGTTGTACAGATCAGTCACACAGTTTTGTGTGTGTGTGTGTGTGTGTGTGTGTGTGTGTGTGTGTGTATGTGTGAGTTTCAGTTCAGTTCTGTGTTGAGAAGCCTGATGGTTTGAGAAAAGAAACTGTTGCACAGTCCGGATGTGACGGCTCTGAAGGGGTCTAAAACTTGAAAACTAAAATTAATTAAATAAAACAGCAAAAAAAAATAAATAAATAAATACTATGTAAAAAAAATAAATAAAGATAAAATTTAATTAAAAAGATACAATACAATTTTTTCATCAAAGAAAGAATTTTAATAAAATAAAGAATACAAGCAAGGAAAATTAAAATAATGTGAATTACATTTACATTTAAAACAAACCAGAATAAAATAAAATAGCAAAAGTAAATAAAAATATAACATAATAAATGAAAGCAAATTACATTAAAGTAAATAAAAAACAATAAAATAACAAAAACAGAATTAAAAGAATTATAATCATATATATAAAATGAAAATAAATACAATTAAAAAGCAAGATAACAATTGTAAGCAAATGTTAATATTGAAACATGATATAAATAAACATACAATTATATAAATAAATAAATAAATAAATTTAAAATAACAAATATAGAGTTGAGAACAAAAAATATAGAGAGAACAAAATCAAAACAAAATAAATGAAAAATATAATGAAAAAGAATGTAATTGTCATTAAATAAAATTTTTAATAAAATTAAGAATAAAATATAAATAACATAACCCCATCAGCTCTCTTTATGCATCACCTTGAGCAAAAACACTATTGATTCAAACAAAACAAGAAAACATAAATAAATTAAATAAAAAAGCAAACAACACAAGACAAAATCCTCCCTTTATGCTTCCTGTTAAGCAAAAAACAATGCATTTTAAAATGATTTCATAAAATAGCAAGGTGGGACATAAATCCCAGAATAAACAAATTTTTTTTCCCTTTTATAAACAAATAAAAGAATAAACATATCAAGCAAATGATTGTGTGTGTGTGTGTGTGTGTGTGTGTGTGCATAGTGTGTGCATTTGTATCTGTATCTGTACTATATAATGAACTCCATAAGATAAAATAGTCCAGTGGGAATCTTGTATTTTCTCAGTTCGGGTTTAGTTCTAGCGCCGTTCATCCTGCTTCAATAACTTTGACAGAGTTATTTAATTGGAGTTTGGAAATAAACCTGTATAATAATGAGGCTGTTTACTACCGTATCCCAGCTGCTCGTAATTCTTAATGGGACGACACATGTGTGAGACATAAAGTAGCGCATAAATCTCTCCCATTTGCGCCAAAAGCACCTTCGGGATAATCGGGATAATTCAGCCTTAATGTTAGAACTTTTGAGCAAAACTTCCTTTGTGCCGTAATTGCACCTTCGGGAGGTCGAGCGAGTGAAAACACAGTACAGTATGTGATCTCGAAGCGGCTCCAAGGTCATTTTGAGCTCCCGTTTGAATAGGCTGAAGTACTGTAGCTCACAGCTCCTGAGGGAATGATCTCTAACCAGCCTCGTTTAATTGTTTTAAAAATGCCTTGGTAACATTTCGTAACATCACGGCGTATAGAAAAGCAGGAGAAGGAATAAAACATGAAACATGGTGGCTTCATATAAAGTAATGCACACTGCAAAACAAACAAAGAAATATAATAATCTTTTCAAGAATCTATTTATTTAGTTTTGCTTGATTCATTTTAAGTGGGAGCTCATTGGTTATGGTGTTGGACCTTTGATCGGATGGCGGTGAGTTCAAATCCCTGCACCACCAAGCTGCCATTGCTGGGCCCCTAAATAAGACCTGTAACCCTCAACCCTCAACCATACATTTAAATTATTCCCTATATGCTGCTTCTATTAGTGTTTATTTATGTTGGATTTTTTATCCAATCAGATTTCAGCCATCATATCACGTGTTCCCAGGGTCAAAGATATCTATCTGACTTGAGCCTTCACAATTAGCACTTTCAGGCTGTTTTGGCATAAAATCCCTATTGCAGGAAGACTAAATTGCTTAAACCTATCAGATCGCAAGTTGGAGTCATCGAGGCCTTCTAGAAAGCATCTGATCACGTTGGCACTTTCACGTCCCTTGATTGGATGGTCAGAGAAAGCACCAGTCAGAGCTCGCAAACCGCATCTGTAACAAACTGTGCAATCTTGAATATATTTGTGTGGATTTAATGGCTGTTTTTAGGAATTGATTTCAAGGAATTGATTTCGGCCTCAAATACAGTACATTAACAAGGACATTTACAAGATCGACTTCAAGACTTTACAAGAAATTTCGTGAGGAAAGGCTGGCTGAAACAGTTTCAAACAGTTGTTAAGCTTTTTCATGAACCATTTATACTTGTGCATTTTCTTTTCTCACGAATTTGCAAAAAAACACACACTTTGCCTTCATTTTAAATTTCCAGGAAAACCGTAATGCACAGAAAACCTTAATTTTATAAGATTAATATTGATGCTTTTCATAGAGATGATGTATGTGGGTGGTGCAGTTGTGGCTGCAGTGAAAGGAGACTTGCTGAATTGTGTTAATTGGGTTTCTTGCTTTAGTAATGACTTATTCTCACTGTATAATATTCCTGTCTGTGATGCAACATTCTGTTATACTACATTTCTCTATAATATTAATGGTTTCTAAATTAAATTCTGTGGCATCATAATAATGGTATTAAGAGATGGACTGGTTCAGGTAGGACACCACTGAAGGCCTGGGAGTGAAATTCACAGCCCGGAATTGTTTTTTTTTCTTTTTCTTATCTAGCATGATGGATTGTATGGTTCTACTTAGAAGCCATAAGGATTACTTTGGGCTGCATTTAATAGGAAGATTTTTTTTACTCAAGCATCCATTAGTATACAGTTGACAACCTCAACAAAGATCTGACTCTAATGAATGGACATTTGGTGTCACACAGTTGAGATGAGGATTGATTCACTTTTGAATCTGATTCCTCTCACCTTATTTACTCTCACTATATTGTATCAGGGAGATACTGTTGCCTCTGGTTCGCTCATTATGGAAAAACTTGTGTAAAAAATGTAAAAAAAAATTTATTGATTTCTATAAAACTGCTTTTGTGATATGTCTATTGTAAAAAGCTATACATTAAATCAAACTGAATTCCAAGCTCTGTTAGATCCTGTTTTTCTCAGTTACTTTGGAGCATTTGGAGCTTGTTTAAGTCCTTTTGCATTTAACAAGATCGTCAAAATGTTTAGTCGTGTTGTCAGTATGATGACACGCATTTTTTGTGTTTCCTGATGTAAACTACGTTTTGGATTCCAATGATTGACAATGCACAAGGCTGAATTTCTTCTGTACGGCATCTATAAATTTTAACCGCACAAATGTACACATTAATATATGTGGAATATTGCAAGAGACCAGACAGGATTCTTACGTACTGTACTGTATTAGTGTTTGTTTGTTTCCTGGTTTTTCATCCATTTTTGTGTTTTGCTGTCTGTTCACAAGATTCACCTTTGACCTGTTTTAGAGAACCAGTTGCTCATTGGTTGATCTGATGCCACTCACTCGCCTTCATTAGCGACATTCCAGATTCATCTTTACAAAAAAAAGTTGAATAGAAATGTAACCTTGACAGATTATGATAAATGGTTGAACTATTTTGCATACAATAAGTTCTGGAATGAACTGACTACTCAAATTACTAATTCAATTCAAATGTTTTTCTTTTGGAGCATTTTTACGAATCATCCTTAAGATTGCAAACCAGTAAATCCATTCTCAAAGCAAGTTCATCTCACAAAAGGAAATATTTGTGTCAATGAACATCTCATTGATATCAGAATGAGAAGTACTTTTGTTCACAAACAAGATCATCAAAATTTAGTCATGCTGTCAGTTTTGGCGCACAGTTTCAGTATTTCCTGATGTAAACTACGGTTTGGATTCCAGTGATTTGAAAATGCACAAGGTTGAGTTTCTTCTGTATGAAATAAATGAAAAATATAATGAAAAGAATGTAATTGTCATTAAATAAAATTTTTAATAAAATTAAGAATAAAATATAAATAACATAACCCCATCAGCTCTCTTTATGCATCACCTTGAGCAAAAACACTATTGATTCAAACAAAACAAGAAAACATAAATAAATTAAATAAAAAGCAAACAACACAAGACAAAATCCTCCCTTTATGCTTCCTGTTAAGCAAAAAACAATGCATTTTAAAATGATTTCATAAAATAGCAAGGTGGGACATAAATCCCAGAATAAACAAATTTTTTTCCCTTTTATAAACAAATAAAAGAATAAACATATCAAGCAAATGATTGTGTGTGTGTGTGCATAGTGTGTGCATTTGTATCTGTATCTGTACTATATAATGAACTCCATAAGATAAAATAGTCCTGTCTGTGATGCAACATTCTGTTATACTACATTTCTCTATAATATTAATGGTTTCTAAATTAAATTCTGTGGCATCATAATAATGGTATTAAGAGATGGACTGGTTCAGGTAGGACACCACTGAAGGCCTGGGAGTGAAATTCACAGCCCGGAATTGTTTTTTTTTCTTTTTCTTATCTAGCATGATGGATTGTATGGTTCTACTTAGAAGCCATAAGGATTACTTTGGGCTGCATTTAATAGGAAGATTTTTTTTACTCAAGCATCCATTAGTATACAGTTGACAACCTCAACAAAGATCTGACTCTAATGAATGGACATTTGGTGTCACACAGTTGAGATGAGGATTGATTCACTTTTGAATCTGATTCCTCTCACCTTATTTACTCTCACTATATTGTATCAGGGAGATACTGTTGCCTCTGGTTCGCTCATTATGGAAAAACTTGTGTAAAAAATGTAAAAAAAAATTTATTGATTTCTATAAAACTGCTTTTGTGATATGTCTATTGTAAAAAGCTATACATGAAATCAAACTGAATTCCAAGCTCTGTTAGATCATGTTTTTCTCAGTTACTTTGGAGCATTTGGAGCTTGTTTAAGTCCTTTTGCATTAAACAAGATCGTCAAAATGTTTAGTCGTGTTGTCAGTATGATGACACGCATTTTTTGTGTTTCCTGATGTAAACTACGTTTTGGATTCCAATGATTGACAATGCACAAGGCTGAATTTCTTCTGTACGGCATCTATAAATTTTAACCGCACAAATGTACACATTAATATATGTGGAATATTGCAAGAGACCAGACAGGATTCTTACACGTACTGTACTGTATTAGTGTTTGTTTGTTTCCTGGTTTTTCATCCATTTTTGTGTTTTGCTGTCTGTTCACAAGATTCACCTTTGACCTGTTTTAGAGAACCAGTTGCTCATTGGTTGATCTGATGCCACTCACTGCCTTCATTAGCGACATTCCAGATTCATCTTTACAAAAAAAAGTTGAATAGAAATGTAACCTTGACAGATTATGATAAATGGTTGAACTATTTTGCATACAATAAGTTCTGGAATGAACTGACTACTCAAATTACTAATTCAATTCAAATGTTTTTCTTTTGGAGCATTTTTACGAATCATCCTTAAGATTGCAAACCAGTAAATCCATTCTCAAAGCAAGTTCATCTCACAAAAGGAAATATTTGTGTCAATGAACATCTCATTGATATCAGAATGAGAAGTACTTTTGTTCACAAACAAGATCATCAAAATTTAGTCATGCTGTCAGTTTTGGCGCACAGTTTCAGTATTTCCTGATGTAAACTACGGTTTGGATTCCAGTGATTTGAAAATGCACAAGGTTGAGTTTCTTCTGTATGAAATAAATGAAAAAAAAAGCACAAATGTATTTATTCTGATACAAGATTTGTGTTTTTACTGTAATAATGTCTTTGTTGTTCATCCATTTTCAGAAATTTCAATTCTGTGTTTTGCTCTGTCGCAAGTGAAGGTTCAAGAGATTCACCTTTGACATGTTTTAGAAAAGTAGCTGATTATTGGATGATCTGACGCCCTTCACTCGGCATCATTATCAGTTGCTTCCAACCCGGCTTTCCCATTAAACTTATTTAAAGAATAGAACCCATAAACACTTCTTACTGTTAGGGTGTTAAAAACGTTTGTCTTTGTTATACGACGTGTTTATTATACGCCTGAGATTATGTGGAACGTCTGCCTGTTGCTATAGAAACAATCATAAATTAGAACAAGCCCATTAATATCCTCTTGTGTTTTGAATTACGGCCCAAACCACCGTCAGAGCTGCTGGTGAATGAAAACCAATCACCCAATTAGATTCGAGAATTGAACAGCCGCGTTAATGTGTATAATCCCATAACACTGACTAGATGAATATTGTAAAGAAATTTGTAAAAGATTTGTATAAATGTTCATAACACGACAGACAGAGCACGTGGTCTGAATTAGAAAAGCCTGAGATGATGAAACACATTTGAGGCTGATAATTAATCATGCGCTCCGCCGATCTGCCAATTTTTACCCCCTTAGGAAAGCAAAGGCTTCTGAAATCCACAGAAACAGTCTACATGGAATACCATCCACGAGTCCAACACACTCCAAACTGGCAAGTCAAGACGGGAGAGAGCATGAGCGAGCGTATTAGCAATGTTAGCGTTGCACACACTGCCATCATGCAGCACACATCATCCAATCCCCCAACGTCACACTGAGACACGGCTCGGGAAACAAAATTACTCAGCAGGGGGCTTCATTACGGCCGGCAACTCCGGCGATAAATCACCATTTGTGTATTTGAATTGTATTTATACAATATATGTACAGTATATATAAAAAATGTGGGGTGATTAAGGCATTGGACTTTGGATCCAAAGGTCATGAATTCATATTCAAGCCATGCCAAGCTGCCAATCCTGGGCCCCTGAGCAAGACCCTTAAACCCATAGCTGCTCAGTTATATGAATGAGATAAATGAAAGTCTCTCTGGATTAGAGCGTCTGCCAAAATGCCGTAAATGAAATGCAAAAAAAAAAACTGAAATACAACATAACACAAGGGGACACAAACAAAATAAAAACTCTGAACCTGATCGAGACGAATAAATGACCACGAGGAGACAAACATGAAACAGTAGCTGCAGTGCAAAGTGAAGCTTTAATCCTTTTTCTTTTTTTTATAATATATATTGACTTACTATTTGTATTTTTTTTTATTATACACACTATGTGGCCAAAACTTTGTGGACACCTGACCACTTCAGACCATAGACTGATAAATGCGTTTGAACTCCACATTTAGTTCTCATTAGGTGACTTGAGGAGGTATGGGGTGCACAGTCAGCGTTCCAATTCCTTCCAAAGGTGTTCAGTAGGGTTGAGGATCAGAGCTCCATAGCAGACCACTCAAGATCTTTTACATTAAGTCTTAAGTTACATTACATCACATATGTAACTGACATGTATGTAACTAACATGTTCTATTGTGCACGCTATATGGAAAAAAGTTGTGTGTAGACACCTGACCATAAGATTTTACGTGTTTTGTCACAAATGTTGAGCTCAGTAGCTCCTAGTTTTATAACCATAATGACTGTATAAGACTGTAGAAAGAACATCACTTATAATCTTGTACTCCAGTACTCATGTTAGTTCTCACTGTCCAGTGTTCTGTATTGTTGAAAGATTTATGATCAAACTCTTGATGTCACCCAGATGAGGATGGGTTCCCCTTTTGAGTCTGGTTCCTCTCAAGGTTTCTTCCTTCTAACATAAGGGAGTTTTTCCTTGCTACAGTCACCACGGCTGCTCATCAGGGATAAATACACACCGTTCACCTTCACTGTTGATTTCTGTAAAGCTGCTTTGAGATAATGTCTGTTGTGAAAAGCGCTACAGAAATAAACTTGACTTCACTTCACTTGACTTAACTTTTGTGTACATCTCATTCCACATGTAGTCCCCATTTGCTCTTAGGTTCACCATCACTCTTCTGGGAAGATGTTCCACTAGATTTTGGAGTGTGCTTGTGGAGATTTGGGCACATTCATCCAGGGGTGAAATCAGTATTCCTCTTTATTCCAAAGGTGCTCAGAAGGGTTGAGGTCCGAGCTCTATAGCAGGGGATCTTTCATTTTAACCTACATAAAGCACAAATAACCAACCTTGAACACCAAGTTTTGGTTTTTATTTTTGTTTTGTTTAAGTTAATTGAAACGGTGCATAATGATTGAATACATTTTTACTTTTTAAAAATCATTTATTTTCATATTAGTTTTGAAAATATAATAAATTGTAAAAGCCTTGAAATGTTTATTTAAGGTAGAGTAAATAATCGAAAAACAAGATGGTCTCTAACAAGCTACAAAAATCACTGTTTTTGACATTTATTACAGCTCACAACCACAATTAAACATACGTACAGCTTAATATCTCAAAATACTGCCTAACACTGGAAGCATTTACTTTGCATGTACATTATAAGGATAAAAGTTTGTGGACACATGACCATATCATATGTATGTGCTTTTTGAACATCCCTTTCCATCCCATACTGATGTAAGTGAGGTGAGGAGACCTGGGGTGCAGTCAGTTCATCCCAAAGGAGGTCAGTAGGGTTGAGGTCAGAGCTTTATCGCAGGCCACTCAAGATCTTTCTCTCCACCTCATGTAAACCCAACCTATGTGGCAAGTGGTAGCTCAATAGTTGAAGCATTGGATTTTGGATTGAAAGGTCACAAGTTCAAATCCCAGCACCGTTAAACTGCCACTCCGGGGCCCTTAAGCAAGGCCCTTAACCCTCAACTGCTAAGTTAAAAGTTGCTCTGGATAAGGGCATCTTCCAAATGCATTAAATTTAAAGCATATGTTCACATACACACATCATGCTGGATTAGTTTTCGGTCTCCTAGGTCAAGTGAGGGTTTAAATGTAAGGCTAAACTTTCTTTCGGCTTCTCCC
This sequence comes from Silurus meridionalis, assembly GCF_014805685.1. Classification (NCBI taxonomy): domain Eukaryota; kingdom Metazoa; phylum Chordata; class Actinopteri; order Siluriformes; family Siluridae; genus Silurus; species Silurus meridionalis. Next base: position 3,313,251 of record NC_060912.1, on the reverse strand, counting down.
ATTAGGGGTCGCCACAGCGGACCATCCGCATGTTTGATTTGGCACATGTTTTTACGCTGGATGCCCTTCCTAACGCAACCCTCCCCATTTATCCGCGCTTGGGACCGGCACTAAAGCTTGTGCAACCCTAATGGCTGGGGTTGGTTCCCTGACCGGGGATCAAACCTGGGCCGCAGCGGTGAGAGCGCCGCATCCTAACCACTAGACCACCAGGGAACCTTAAATGTAAAGCACATCTTCACATACACACATCATGCTGGATTAGTTTTCGGTCTCCTAGGTCAAGTGAGGGGATAAATGTAAGGCTACCGCATCCAATTACATATGGCAGGAAAAGTTAGTTTTCCCAATACTTTTGCTCATATAGTGTATATAATATCAGATTATTTAAACAGTGAAGTGTGTATGTATATGTAGATATTATAGGTGTGTGTGTGTGTGTGTGTGTGTTTGTGTGTATATACAGTAGGTGTGTATCTAAGTGCTAATTACTATGAATCTAAAACAGGTGTCCTGAGACAAATCATGTGACCACACAGTAGCTTGTGGGAAGCCTGGTGGACGTTATAATTACAGGTTAGTTCTCATTTATTCAAAACATTTTATTGTTCGTGGGAGTATTTGTTCATATTAATCTCCTGGCAGAGTCAAACAGTTTAAGTACTGTAATTATCTAACCTTTGAAACTATTCATAAAGCCATTTATCTGGCATCAATTTATCAATTCAAGACCTTTTAAAAAGAAAAAAAAAAATTATTAATAAATAAAAAACAGATCAGAAAATCTTTTTTTTTTTTTAATCTTTAAATACTGCCCTTTCCCAGTCTGTGGATCTGGAGTATCAAGTGCTTTTCTTTGTATGGGGTCCTCAATTTCACCCAGAATACTTATAACAATACCACTAAAAACAGCATATGATTCTAATAATATTAACAAAGACACTTAAAGTGAAGTTTCGACTCTCTATTGTATCGCTCATTCCCAGACACAACTCAGTCTGTTGTTACAGAGGTGAAGTTCATTGTAAAACTTCACAAAATTAACAGAGCTGTGCAATTCTGTACCTATGATCTTCGAGGGCTTTCATTTGTCTTCTTTTGCCGTCCTCTGTGTGTGGGAGGTTCGAGTACATCCGCTTCCTGTCAAATGCTTTAAAACAAATGCCTTTTGATCCAGCTTTTATTATTCCGAGTTGAGATATATGTACATAGGGAGAAATTTAGACTGAATTGCACACATTGCTATTCAGATATTCCGACATGAGCACAGATTATACAGCTATAGATAAGCTACAGAGAGTGGAGTTTGTTTCTCTTTTGTTTGTTTGCAATTTCTAGTTATTGACTATTTTTTAGTGGTTTGTTGTATTTTATTTACAGTGCACAGGAGTAATTGGGGAAAGAAAGAAGTGAAGACGTGAAGTGAAGAGAGTGCTTTACAGTCTGTTGGTTGTCATTGGTTTGAGCCTGGGGGCTGGTTAGAGTAGCGCCGCCCTTGATCTGAGTCGATTGGTGCCATGACCGTGCTGAAGGTAGCTGAAATCTCGTCCTGCCTGTACAGGTGGGTGCTCTGGAGCCTTGGTACGTAGAGAGCTCTAGCAGTCTGTGGGAGCGGCATACGAGCTGGAGTTGTTTCTGCTGTATTTTTCCCCGCTGTAACAACATGGGTGCGGAAGTGGCGCTGTTTGGAGCGCTTGCCTGTTGCTGCGTGTGGGACGTTAGGCCATATATATATATATATATATATATATATATATATATATATATATATATATATATATATATATATATATATATATTAAACAATGACATGATTGATTGATTAATCGCACATTTGTACCTGTTCTAAATGTACCTTACATAAATACTTTTCAAGTTTTTAATACTCCAATCAACATGGGCATGAACAAATATGGATGCTTAATGCAAATGTATGTTCATTAGTATTGAAACCAAACTCATCATAGAGCATGAAGACCAAATATTCTTGTAAATGTTTAAGTAATCATGGTGTTTTGATTTGCATAAATAAATGATCCGGACACCAAACAGATCTTTTGTTTGAACGTTTCCACACGGTTTGAACTGCAGGATGTGTTCTTCGTGAAGGATTTTGGTGCTTGATTTGAGACTTGCTGCATCAATAAAACAAATGTTTAGTGATGGAATTTTAAACAGTATATTGTTTTTTTGATATATGAGTAAAGAAAGGACATCGTGAATATATATGTGTTGCGTTGAAGGATTTTGTGTTGTCTTTTGTATATACTGTATATATATAGAGTGAGGAAAATAAGTATTTGAACACCCTGCTATTTTGCAAGTTCTCCCACTTAGAAATCATGGAGGGGTCTGAAATTGTCATCGTAGGTGCATGTCCACTGTGAGAGACATAATCTAAAAAAAAAAAAACTCCAGAAATCACAATATATGATTTTTAAACTATTTATTTGAATGATACAGCTGCAAATAAGTATTTGAACACCTGTCTATCAGCTAGAATTCTGACCCTCAAAGACCTGTTAGTCTGCCTTTAAAATGTCCACCTCCACTACATTTATTATCCTAAATTAGATGCACCTGTTTGAGGTTGTAAGCTGCATAAAGACACCTGTCCACCCCATACAATCAGTAAGAATCCAACTACTAACATGGCCAAGACCAAAGAGCTGTCCAAAGACACCAGAGACAAAATTGTACACCTCCACAAGGCTGGAAAGGGCTACGGGGAAATTGCCAAGCAGCTTGGTGAAAAAAGGTCCACTGTTGGAGCAATCATTAGAAAATGGAAGAAGCTAAACATGACTGTCAATCTCCCTCGGACTGGGGCTCCATGCAAGATCTCACCTCGTGGGGTCTCAATGATCCAAAGGAAGGTGAAAAATCAGCCAAGAACTACACGGGAGGAGTTGGTCAATGACCTGAAAAGAGCTGGGACCACCGTTTCCAAGGTTACTGTTGGTAATACACTAAGACGTCATGGTTTGAAATCATGCATGGCACGGAAGGTTCCCCTGCTTAAACCAGCACATGTCCAGGCACGTCTTAAGTTTGCCAATGACCATTTGGATGATCCAGAGGAGTCATGGGAGAAAGTCATGTGGTCAGATGAGACCTCCTTCCCTCAGTTAGAGCATTGAAGATGGGTCAAAGCTGGGTCTTCCAACATGACAATGACCCGAAGCACACAGCCAGGATAACCAAGGAGTGGCTCTGTAAAAAGCATATCTAGGTTCTGACGTGGCCTAGCCAGTCTCCAGACCTAAACCCAATAGAGAATCTTTGGAGAGAGTTTAAACTCCGTGTTTCTCAGTGACAGGCCAGAAACCTGACTGATCTAGAGAAGATCTGTGTGGAGGAGTGGGCCAAAATCCATCCTGCAGTGTGTGCAAACCTGGTGAAAAACTACAGGAATCGTTTGACCTCTGTAATTGACTACTGTACCAAATATTAACATTGACTTTCTAAGGTGTTCAAATACTTATTTGCAGCTGTATCATACAAATAAATAGTTAAAAAAATCATACATTGTGATTTCTGGATTTTTTTTAAGATTATGTCTCTCACAGTGGACATGCACCTACGATGACAATTTCAGACCCCTCCATGATTTCTAAGTGGGAGAACTTAGAGTGGGCAAAATAGCAGGGTGTTCAAATACTTATTTTTCTCACTGTATATATATATATATATATATATAATAAACATGGAAAAAAGAAATGAGCACTGCAATAATTGTGCATTAATACATTTTGTGCCATTAATGAATATGCGTTAATGTGCTAATTTTCATCAGCTCTAATTACGTGAGTTCAAATTTGAGTCCCCTCAGGAACGTTTTAAGTGGTGGACTGCAAATTTGTTTAGTCTTTGCCTGGCGCTTTCAGTGAGTTTTATAAAAAATAAACTAGAGTTAGCACAGGTAGTGGCTAACGCTAGTCCTATGGATTTTTTTGAGTTTTATGTCCAGCTTTGAAAATTTGATTATAAAAGGAGAAAATCCTGGCAATTCTCTATATCAATGGAGTGAGTGAATAAAGGATGGAAGAAATGAAGACATTTGTTAAAGTAATAAGTAGAACAGCTTAGTAGATCATATCTTTAGAAAATTCAATATTAAATGTAAAACACACACACACACACACACACACACACACACACACACACACACATTTGTGCCAATTTAATTGATTATAGGTCTGAAACTATTCCTCGAGTGTATCGAATACAAAAAATCATTGAGGCAAATTATTTGCCTTGATGCTTCGTTTAGTCCATTTAACTACACACAGAGCATTGTGTTTCACCATGGACCGTTATTACTGATGCACAACCCGCTAAACTCTGGAGCGCTCTAAAAAGGTAAACACACACTGTAAAATAAAAAATAGCATAACGGGGGGAAACATCAAGAGGTGAGGAGAAGATTTATATGGAAACCAGTTTCCGTCAAACAAAAAAGTTTCGCCTAATATTGTAATTTATTTTCTGCAAGTTTTACTTTTTTTCTCACAATTTTGCCTTTTTCCTCTCTCAAATCCACCAGTTCCATGGCTTTAGTTTTTACAGATATGCTTGTATGCAATTCTAAAAAGAAAAAAAATACTTCATTTGAAAAGACCTGTCTTTTTTACCTTTTGTATATTTAATATTGCTCTTATTTAATTTAATCAATATAATAAAAAGTATATTGCATTAATTAGATTTATTATATATTTGTATAAAATATTATAAAACATTATTTTATATAATTGAAGCGAACAGGCATTTTATTTAAAATTGTTATAAAAATGTAAACTGTTTAAATGTTGATCACAAATTGTAATAATAATAAACTGTTAATAAAATAAATGACAAGCAATTTTATATTTTCCATTTCTTCCCTCTAACTGTACTAGAATTAAACCAAACTGTGAATAAAAGCAGAGTTATGTACTGGATTGTGGATTTTGTGTACTGTTCCACCACATTATTTATTAGGCAGCAATATAAATTTTGTCCTCAAAGTTGATGTGTTAGAAGTAGGAAAAATGGGCAAGTGTAAGAATTTAAGAGTTTGACAAGGACCTCCTCACCTCACTTACACCAGCACCTGACTTTACTAACTGGATGAATAACCACAAATCTCTAAAAGCACACTTGAAAATCAAGTCAAGTCAAGTCAAGTTTATTTCTATAGCGCTTTTCACAACAGACATTGTCTCAAAGCAGCTTTACAGAAATCAACAGTGAAGATGAATGGTGTGTATTTATCGCTGATGAGCAGCCGTGGCGACTGTGGCAAGGAAAAACTCCCTTAGATGTTTTAAGGAAGAAACCTTGAGAGGAACCAGACTCAAAAGGGGAACCCATCCTCATTTGGGTGACATCAAGATTTTGATCATAAATGTTTCAACAATACAGAACACTGGAGAGTAAGAACTAACATGAGCACTAGAGTATAAGATTAGAAGTAATGTTCTTTCTACAGTCTTATACAGTCTATATGGTTATAAAACTAGGAGCTACTGAGCTCAACATTTGTGATCATCACAGATCCAGCATCAGCTTCTCAATGCCAGAGCCTTTAAACACTCCAGGAGGTCCAGTGTCAAAACTCCACACATGTAGTGGGATCCAATTGGCACTGGTACGTCTCTAGATGGTTCGGGATGTCTGCGAGTTCGGCATCTACTTCTTCAAAGGTCCATAGAATCTAGTGGAAAATCTTCCCAGAAGAGTGGAAGTTTTTATAACAGCAAATGAAGACTAAATGTTGAATGGGCACATATTCCAAAAGCACCTAATGGTCATTTACGCAATTAAATAAGTACAAGAATATTTCAAGCAGTAGTTTTTTTTCAGGCTACAGGTGAAAGGAACTTAATAAATGCAGGATCTTCATGAAACACACTACAGCCATTTAGATTATTGCAATAGTACTGTAATATAAGGAAACCCTCTTAAGCCTATTTACAGTAAACTATAAATGTAGGTTGGTCGGCTTGTGCAATAAATCACCTCCAAATAGCATGATAAACGCATGAACAAAGAATACTACATAAGACCATAAGAATGGTATGTGATTTTTGAACATCTCTTTCCCCATTGAGTCCCTATTTGCTTTCATAATAAGCTCCACTCTTCTGGGAAGATGTTCCACTAGATCTTTGAGGGTGGTTGTGGAGATTTTGAGGGACAAGAGTGTTAGTAAAGTTAGATAGCCTGGGGTGCAGTCAGGGTTCTAATTAATCCCAAAGGAGATCTTCGACTCCAAACCCATGTTAAGGAAGTCTTCATGAAGCTGGCTTTATGCACAGGGGCATTGTCATGCTGGACCAGTTTTGGAACTCCTAGTTTAAGTAAAAGGAAAATGTCATGGTACCAGTTCTAAGGACATCCTGTACAACTGTGTGCTTCCAATTTTGTGGTAAAAAGTTTGCATCATCATTCTGGTGTATGTTTGGAAGCTTCTCCAAAAATAACAAGTACTTCAGGGTGCCAATAATTCTGGGTTCACTTTCCAGGAGTTGACCATGATATATTTGTGTTCTGTTTCTGCAAAACTAATAATGTGGCAAATTCCAAACACTCCAAAATGATGGTCAAGTAGCAGTAGCATGCATGCGCTGAGAAAAAACATGCATGATGGGAAATGCCATAATGGAAAAACGCACTGGTTTTATGCGCTTGATTCCAGTTATTACGAACCGCACAGCTGCAGTAAAATGGGACCTTTTAAAGCACTGCCCTTAGCATAAATCGGTGAGATGCAGTAAGTAACACTGGTCTTGCTTCGCGTAGGAGGGAGTAAAAATATATTGATGTTTCTCCGCGCCTTAGACTGGGTTTTGATTACTGCTAGTGGAGGCAGTGATGTTGTGAGGAAAAAAAGATGAAAAATTATACATTAGTTCTGGGACCATGCAGTGGCAAAGGCCATTCAGGGAATGGAGATAGAATTCGGAATGAGCCACGTTAGCGTGTGTGTGTGTGTGCTGTGTGTGTGTAACATGTGCCAAAGGTTCTTTGTTGATTTCTCCTGCTCGTGTGTGTGTATCTGTGTGTGTGTGTGCCCATACAGGACTTTTGCCTCCATTTGGTAAATTCAATCACTTGGAAAGTGGAAGCTGTCAGAAAAACACGAATAATGTCTCACATCGGCTGTGATTCGACTGAAGAGCACCCGAGCCCGACTGGAATATTAACATGGTCATGCTTGAGGCCTTGTTTCGGTAATGCCCTCGGATGGGGACTGTCCTCTCATTCCTACTTTGTCCTTTCATCCCTTTCTACATTATCTCTCTCTGAGAAATGATTCATACGTTATCATAAAACTGAATGACTTACAGCACAGGCTCCAACATGCAAATACGCCAAACAATATGATGTACTACAAAAGCATGGATTATAAATTATTAAATATGTATGCGAACCACAAACACATGCACACTGAGTGAAAGAAAGGCGATGCAGTACATGATTACAGCAGTAAAATCATTTGTTTTATTCAAACACAGTTACCACCTTTAACCTTTTATAATAAATATAGATTAATAATAAATCATATTAGGGATGTGCATCTCCATAACTGAGGCTGATGCGATTTTGCATAGTCAACAAGATGACCATTAAAGATGCAAATGAGCAGCTACCGGTGCGATGTGATACGATTCACACCTATTACGATCCGATTTGGATTTGATTCAGCCCAGTGCAATTAGATGCAACGGAGAAAATATGATGCTACACGATTCAATATGTTACAGATAGTTCATCAATCATCATCAATTTACTTTTCGGACTATAATCCGCTACTTTTTTCCCACGTTTTGAGCCCCGCGGCTTAAACAACGAAGCGGCAAATTTATGAATTTTTCCTGTGTTTTTCCCGGTTTCCCAAACTTCAAGCCAAAAACTGAGCGACATAACATAAGACCAATGAAATTTCCGAACGGAAACGAAAAAACGCACCTCACCTGTGTTCTGAGCTGCACGGCATCGGCACAGCAATTTTTAAACGCACGACGATGCCAAAAGAAAAACTCCTGAGAGAAATAGTTGTGAAAGGAAGGAGGAAGACAGTGAACAATGACTTTCTTGGTCGGCTACTGTTTAGATACGAGGCGTTGCAGCTCGATGAGTCTGGGTGAAGGGAGAGCTCGCTAACTCCAGTTGCAACAGAAATCATATAAGCACAGACAGCTTTCCAAAACTCGTGCTTTTTAATTTTTCTTGGCAACAGCGTTACTGGTTAGTCAAAGAAACTTATAAATGAGCATCATAAAAATAAAAAGGACATAATCCTTGTCTTGAACACGCAGTAATAGCGGAAACATGCTCTTTTCCCAAAATACCGCTCTGCTCCTAAAGCGCAACATATTTCACCTGTTACACCGTGTGTAACGTGTCTTTTGTTAAAGCCTGTGTAAAGTACATTAGTGCAGACCTGCGGCTTATAGACAAGTGCGGCTTATTTATGTTAAAAATAAAAATATTTGTAAAATTCAGTGGGTGCGGCTTATATATGGGTGTGCTTTATAGTCCGGAAATTACGGTACTGTTTTATATTTTATGCATGTAAAATACAAAGGGCCAATTGTACTATTACTATAAGTAAATAAACTGTAGCAGAACAGGGTTGGGCAGAAGAGCGTGTTTTTCAATGTTGGGAAATTTAACTTACAGATCCCCAGGATGCCATGACCATTTCTTGCCAGGAAACTGGTCCAGGCAAAATGAATCCAATTTGTAATTTGGTAAACCTCTGCCCACTGTAGCCTCAGATTCTTGTTCTTGGCTGACAGGAATGGAAACTTCTACTGTTATAGTCCATCTGCCTTAAGGTTCATTATGTTGTGTGTTCTGAGATACTCGTCTGTCCAACCCATATATACACATAAATATTGGAAATTTAAATAAGGGCTCAGATCAAGCTCACCGAATTCATTTGTCAATTTTGTACACCACTGTGTAAACTGTAGACCTGCATGAGGCTGAAAATAGCCATTCTGCTGTTAAATAAATAAATAAATACAGCACCTGTCAAAAGTTTGGAAACAGTCTTTTATGGTTTTTGAGACACGTGTGTTCCTTTTGTTTCTATGGAGCACAAGAGGACTGACTGGAAGAAAGTTCCGTAGACAGATTTGACATCTTTGCCTCTAACAGAAGAACGAGATGTTAGCAGACTGTCTTACCCCCACAGTCAAACTTGGAGGTGGAAGGTGGTTTGGTTTAGAGCAGGGATGGTTGGAAACTTATTCCAGGTAAAAGGAACCAACCTGGCAACCATTCCATACTTCAGCACCATGTAAATCAGCTCATTGGAACAGACTTGACCATTCGACAAGACATTGAGCCGATGTGTATGTCCAATCTCTGTAAGCATTATTAGAGGAACAAGAGGAACATGCAGGTGTCTCTTAAAAACCATAAAAGACTTTAAACAGACAGACAGTAAGAAAGAGAACGAGAGAAAGTCAGATAGATAGATAGATAGATAGATAGATAGATAGATAGATAGATAGATAGATAGATAGATAGATAGATAGATAGATAGACAGACAGACAGAGAAACAGATTGATTCATTGAATGACAGATAGATAAAGTGTAAGAGAAAGAGAGTGAAAGACATTTTGACAGACCAATAGCAGAGAGAGAGAGAGAGAGAGAGAGAGAGAGAGACATTGAAGATAAATAGATAGATAGATAGATAGATAGATAGATAGATAGATAGATAGATAGATAGATAGATAGATAGATAGATAGATAGATAGATAGATAGTTGGATAGACAGACAGACAGATTGATTCATTGAATGACAGATAGACAAAGAGTAAGAGAGAGAGATTGAAGACATTGAAGATAGATAGATAGATAGATAGATAGATAGATAGATAGATAGATAGATAGATAGATAGATAGATAGATAGATAGATAGATAGATAGATAGATTTGTTCCCACATTTTAATTGCCTTGAAATATTATGCCACAGTATAAAATCACACACAGCATTGTTATTAAATTATAAATAAATCTAAACATGGTCATTAAGCTTCATCAATGCAGACAGTGTTACTGGAAAATCTTTAAAAGCGCACGATTTTTCATAGAACACAGGCCAGTGGTAAAAAAAAAAAGGTAATTCAATTTCAAAAATGGAAAAACACAAAAAGCCCTGTGGGCAACAATGTCCATTTCCGAGCAGATCTGCACTTGTGACAGTATTTTAATATTAGGGACAGGAATTTCATTTAAGCTCCGGGAAACGCACTCGCATCACATCATGTGCCAAGAGCACAGCAACGAGTCAAGCTGCTAGACATGAGCAAAAGCACACTGTAATTAGCCTTAAATCAGATCATAGAAATATAAAAGCATTTTTATGAAAAAGGGTGAGAAATAACTGACTACTATTTAGAGGTATGGACAAAGGGAAAAAAGGTGAGTGCTCAGACGGTGGGCTTCCCATAACACTTTCAGATACATGAAACTGAATTCAGGTTTGTGATTCAACAATTTAAATTTATACAGTATGTATATATTTTTACTTCAAAACAACCTGATTGGTTAAAGTTATAATCACTTAAACACAACAGGAAATTTTGGAAAAACAGTATATTTTTTAAAAAAGGAAAACAACCCCTGTGACCACTGTCTCCCCATTGTTCCTGAAGAATAATTTCCAAATCTGAGAATAAATATATTTTATTCCACTTTATACCGCAAAAAAATGCCAATTTTTTAAAAATTATTAAAACATTATATATCAGCATATACAATGTTTTTTATACAGTATAGCAGCTTCTAGACTATGCATATTGTATATTGGATAGTCAGACAGTCAGACAGACAGACAGTCAAACAGACAGACAGACAGACAGACAGACAGACAGACAGACAGACAGATGATTTTCAAAATCCTTACATGGTGCTTTGATCTATAGACCTGGAACATGTGAAGTGAGTTTTAATATTCTGAACATTACACACTCTGATATAATCATGAAACAGTGATGAGAGAATTTGCTGACAGTGCAGATCAGAGATAAATGCTAAATCCTGCATGAGACAGCCAGAGAAAATTATGCTTACATGTCTGAAATTTAATGTGTACAGCATACAAAAAAAAAGAAGCTTAAAAATAATGTAAGACCGACTAGGTGCTTCATTTTCTTGTGCGTGAGAGACATTTTTAATAATAAATGTCCTACATTTAACCTTGAGACAGGATCCTGCTTCTTCATCCCAGCTCATGGTTATCATTCCTTTCAAAAACCACCCTGATAAGGCTTTGTCATCACTCACAGCTCAACTATTTGCTAGACAGGGACTATATTGCGCCAGAGACACACACACGCACACGTGCGCACACACACACACACACACACACACACACACACATGAGGAACTGTGAGCTCTGAGCTGTACTGTACCTCCCAGAGCTATTAAATCCTGACAGTATACAACATCGTATGCTGTCCATCTTCACTGTGTTATGGGAAACTCATGGGGCTAACGTACAGAAGCTAGCCAGAGTTTTTAATAGCTTTTCACACCAAAAGCTTCAAGCAAAGAAACTAAAGCTGACCTGTATCACTGCCTGGAAGGGCACCATGGAAGCTTCTCAAGTCACAATTCAAATTACTTTGCCATTTTGCTGTAAATTTTCAAGCACCATTACATAATCATATATTTGTGAAGCATGGGCATCAGCAAGGATGAAACCCTAATGCCATTACTGTACTTTCTGTCACATTTTGCATTCGTACAGCAGCTAGGCGATTAGCATGCAACTAGTTTCTGTCATGGGTTAGTATGCTAGCTACAGTAGTGTTTGAGAGATTAGCCATAACGCTGTTGTTAGTAAGACTTAGCTAATGCTTGTTTTTTTGGTGAAAGGGGCTTGCATTTACTATCAAATAAGAAAGTCCTTTAAAAGCACCTTATAAATATACGTTTACAGTTTACCACAAGAATGAGAGCTTAATAAAAATACTGTACTGTAGCTAGGCGATTAGCATGGAACTACTTTTTGTCATGGGTAGCTAGCATTCAAGAGATTAGTAAAAATGCTGTTGTTAGTAAGGCTTAGCTAATGTTTGTTTCTTTAGTGAATAATGTTTAAATTTACTATCTGCAATATATATATATATATATATATATTTTTTCAAACTTCAAACTTAGGCCTTGGTATATCACAATTCTATTTCACGATGCAGCATTGCTAATTTGGCTCTTTTTTTTTTTTTTTTTACTTGTTTTTGTTGTATGGTTTAAAGACAGTGGCACTAACTAAAAGACAGTAGGTGGAGCTGGAGATCGCAGAGCTGAAGATGTTGAGGTTTTCGTTGGTAGTGACGAGGATGGACAGGATTAGAAACGAGTTTATTAGAGGGACAGCGCATGTAGGATGTTTTGGGGACAAAGTGAGAAAGGCGCGACTGAGATGGTTTGGACATGTGCCAAGAAGGGACACGGGGTATATCAGTAGGAGAATGCTGAGGATGGAGCCACTAAGAAGGAGGAAAAGAGGAAGACTAAGGAGGAGGTTTGTGAATGTGGTGAGGGAAGACATGCAGGAAGTTGGTTTGAAAGGGCAGATGTAGAGAACAGGGGGGCATGGAGACGGATGATCCGCTGTGGCGACCCCTAATGGGAGCAGCCAAAAGTAAAAGAAGACTTGTTTTTATGGATGTCAAGTGAGGCAGAGGTGGTTGTGACAAATACTGTAAAATATTAACAACAATCATGGAAGGCAAATGAGATACAGTTAGTAAACATCGTGTAAGATATGATTACACTAAACGGACAAAAGGATTGGGACACCTGTCTGTGGTTCTTTTCCAAACTTTTGGAAGTTGGAAGCACACAATTGTATAGTAAGTTCTTCGTTCTTGGAAGATCTTGTGTGGCCAGCAAATAGAGTTTTGACCTCAAACCTATTTCACATATTTTGAAAGAATTGCCCCCCACACCTCCCCTACATCATCTGACTTTAGGTGATGGTTTATACTGTACTTTAAAACACAGTGAAATTCTTTTTTTCAATTATCCGAGCAATGTTAGGAAACTGAGGTCAGCCCTGATAGAGTGCACCTGGAGTACAGAGGGTTAAGGGCCTTGCTCAAGGGTCCCAAGAGTGGCAGCTAGATGATACTAGAGCTTAAATCCCCACCTTCCGATCAGTAACCCAGAGCCATAATTATTGTTCTATCACTTCCCCCTAAAGAAGAACTATACTAACATTCTTGTGGCTGAATACATATGAATCTCCAGAAGCACACTCCAACATCTAGTAGTACATTTTTCTAGGAGAATGGAGCAGAACACATGGTGACTAAATTTGGAATGGGATATTCATTATGGTCATGTGCCCACAAACACAAGGCTGTATGATACAAGTGCCAATCAAATGTCAATGAGGATCAGGTGTGGAGATCATACACCACACAAATCCACCTACAGATGAATCCAGAAGAAGCATTTGGATTGGCGAATTGTCTCTTATTATATGGGTGGATGCATTCAAAACACTCATTTATTCTACGATACTCGCGGCTAGGTTGTGGGTGATATTACTGAGTCAGAAAAATTACTGAATGTGCTGCATGATTCCTGCTTTATTTGTTGGACTTTATGGGCCTTTGTTTTTAGTTCTAGTCCCGTCTCTGCCACGGTTCCATCATTGGTTGGTTGTGCTATTGTGTAGATTTGTTCTGTAAGTTGTTGATAAGGTTTATGTGTTTATACCAGGTTGTGTCTTAGGGTCTACTTCAAAATCAATGATCAAGCCTGTATTATCATTATTGACTATGAATTATCCTGATTTGATGTTCCCAACATCAACCTAACTAGGATTCTTGCATTTTCCCCATTATTTACATTTACTATTTTTGTATTTGGCAGATGCCCTTCTCCAAAGAATATATTCTGATATGGTTCATTATGCACAGACAAACATGACCATTAGTCTGGAAGGAAATACAGCTAGATTTTATAGGCTAATTAAAGTACTCATTTAAATACTGCTGGAAGAAGTAGCTCTGTAGATGTAATTTAAATATTGCTAGTGACTCAGCTGTTCAGACATCAAATGCAAATGCATTCCACCACTTAGAGTAGGTGCCAGAACAGAGAAGAGTCTTGGGCCAGGTCGGTAATCGGGATGAATTTTAAAATGGCGTTTTTCTACAAACTTTCAATTTAGGTACAGTTAGGGGAAGAAATGCAAAATATAAAAATTGCTTTTTTTTTTTTTTTTTATGAACGCAGTCAATTATTATTAACATTTGTAAACATCAAAAGGTTACTATATATATATATATATATATATATATATATATATATATATATATATATATATATATATATATATAATGCGTGTTTGGATAAATAATACATACAATAACATTTTATAAATAAATTAGAATAAATCAAATTAATGCAATACACTTTTATATTGATTAAACTGAATAATCGAATACATTATAGTGGGTGGAGAAAAGTGATAGCAGGAGTGATGTGTGATAGAAGAGTATCTGCAAGAGTGAAAGGGAAAGTTTATAGAACTGTGGTGAGACCTGAGATGTTCTATGGTTTAGAGACAGTGGTAGGACGTTTTGGAGACAAGGTGACAGAGACGAGATTGAGGTGGTTTGGACATGTGCAGAGGAGGTACATGAGGTATAGCTCTAGGAGAATGCTGAGGATGGAGCTGCCAGGAAGGAGAAAAAGAGGGAGACCAACGAGGAGGTTTATGGATGTGATGAGGGGTCTAGCAAATGGAAATTATTATTTAATAACATTTCTTCTTCTCTTCTTCATTCGGCTACTCCCATTAGGGATCGCCACAGCGGATTATCATCTTCATACCCCCCAGTCCTCTACATCTGCCTCTTTCACACCAACTGCCTGAATGTCTATTCTGAATGTGTTATTAAATAATTTTCATTTGCTAGACCCCATTTGTGTAATATAGATGTGTTTGTATGTGTTTTACATTTAATATAATTTTTTCTAAAGATATGATCTACTTAACTGTTCTACTTATTTCAGGATACTTTAACAAATGTATTAATTCCTTTCATCCTTCATTCATTCACTCTTTATGAGGAATTGACAGGATTTTCTCTTTTTAAGAGCTAGCATTGACGATGACCTGGAAGTGGCTGCGATTTCGTGCACGTGCAAAACAATACACTACAAATCTCATGTCTGGTTCAGAGTGAGAAGCCACAGCGACACTGCGCTAACTCTAGTTTCTGTTTTTTACCACTGACAATTGTTGCGTAAGCTTTTAAGTTCAATAATAATTTAAAAAAGTGCTTAAAGTGCGAGGCGGAGACTAAACAAACTTCCGGTCCATTACTTAATACGTTAATAAGGAAACAAAGTTCCACATGTAAAAATGATTGCATTCGGTACACGTGCACCAAACCGAAAGCACGAATACGTGTACCGTTACACCCCTCGTGTCCACACTTTCAGTTGTTTTCCAAAAGTTGCTCCTCCACACTGAAAACGCTTACATCCCTGTAATGTGCATGAATAAGCAGTAAGACGATTCAACATTTTACTTTCCAGCTTTAAAATGTCACGGCAATGTCGAGACAAGGCACAATCACAGCATTTAAAATGTGTTTTCTAATTTTTTCCCACTTTGGAGGTTTTTTTTTACTAAAACGTCTCAGTGTGGATGGAACGCCAAAACCGAGGGAAAAATATGTTTTCAGGTGGATTTTCAAATTTCCAAAACGTATTAACATGCACATGGCCTTGATGCATGGCTTTTTTCCCTAAAAGATGGTGAGACCGTTCAAGCATTAGTAGAAGATAGAGAAAGCATGGTTCCATGTGTGATGAGATAAGTGCTGTAAGGAGTGGTGTGTCATGAAAACTTGTCATGCATTACTAGAACAGGGAAGACTCTTGATTGCTGCCTTGATTAAGCCCTGAGAGATGGTGAGACGAATCAAGCAGTGATAGAGGATTGGAAAAATTGGTATGGGAGAACTTAGCAAGGTTGAAAACGAGTCAGCTGCATTTTGGATCAGGACGAATGTCCATCTTAGAAGGAGCAAATTGCAGTTGTCCAGTCTAGACATACCTTGGGACTGAACAAGCACTCGGGTGGCTTGAGTGGAAAAATGGACAAGTGCTTCTGGTGTTGTACATAAGTCAACATTAACAAGTTTATAAGCACACACGTCCTCCATCATTCATCAAGGTGTCTTCACCATCAATTAAGTGAAGGACAGTTTGTTATAATGTCTCCCTGCTGGTTTCAAGACAGACATCATTTATTATCGCATCAGATATCACACAGTAAAAAATTCTTTGTACATCTCAGATTGTTAAAAAGCTTGGGCCAGAGCACAGTCATCCATGTTACATTACACCTGGAGCAGAGAAGGTTAGGAAACTTTGAACCTTTAGCACCAAGTCTTCATCTAATAGACATGTCTTGTGAATCCATTGGGGTCTGTAAAGCTTTTCTGAAGCTAGAGGCTGCAAATAGTGCCACTTTATATTCATCTGGAGGGTCTTATTTTTCACTTCGAGAGCAGTTTCTTGTTAAATACATGAATTCTTTTGCTTAGTCTGATGTACCAACAAATGTCATTGTTGCAGTAATTTTAATCAAAATTTAAAAAAATTCTTTACCAAGATTAAAAGGTCACATTTTATAAATCGAAGAAAACATGTGAGAATTTTCTCAGTCAAATGCTGGCTCTGGATTCAATGTGACCCTGAAAATGATTAGGGTCAAACAAACCAACAAAAATTGAAAAACCATCATGATAGTAGTCAACATTGTACATATATTCATAGAAGAGATTTAACATTGACAATACTGTGAGTTGAATACGAGTCAAATTTGGGATAATGTTGCAGAAGAAAGAAAATAATATATATATTTTTATTTTTATTTTTTACTTTTCTACCTGGAAGAAAGAGACCTATGTTGACCTCACTACTTTTTGCTGCATGTACTTTCTGAAGATTGAAACTATTCTATACAGGTTGCCAGATCATGTCTAAAGGTTATTCTTAAACCAACTTATATGGACCCAAACAACATAAAATTGATATAAATGGTGGATAAGATCGGCTGCCATTTAAAAGTGTTGCTGATTTAAAGCTCATGCAAGATATAGACAAAGACAAAAAGTTCTGATTTTGTTTCCTTTAAAAGTTAACCAGCACACCAAACGCTACAAGATATTCATTGCTCATTTAGCACTTAGCAGACACCCTTATCCAGAGTTACTCAGTGATCTCAGTTATAGCTGTGGTGCTTTAATTTGAACACCTAACCTTCTGATCAGAAGGGCAGCATCTTATCGACTGGGATTCGCTTCCCTGTGTTCACTTTGAACATTGTAGCCAAATTCCTATAACCTGTTGCAAGGTTTTAATTAGGGGTGTAATGGTACACGTAAACATACCAAACAGGGCTTCCGCACTTGGGTAGTGTTACTGTTTTGTTATTTTATTAAACTTGAAAACATACACAACAACGTCAGGGGTTCAAAAAAGCAATTACAGTTAGCGCATTGCTATTGTGGCTGCTCACTCTGTACCAGAAAATCCGTTTTGTAGTGCAGTGAAATAGGATTTGTAATGCGCCAAAATATGATTTGTAGTGCGTTGTTAAACTCAAATCAGTCTAGTGATATGGATTATTTAGCATTTGCTTCAAAAATTCCTTTCAAAAGAAGAAAATCCTTGCAATTCCGCATAGAGGTTGACTAAAGAATGGTAGGGATGAAGACATTTGCTGGAAGGGTATAACAAATTTAAGATTTGGAATTTGAAATGTAGATAATTTAGGTCTAGCAAATGTCATCTTCTTTTTCGGCTGCTCCCGTTAGGGGTCACTACAAAGGATTATCCATCTCCAAACCCTCCTGTCACCACATCCATAAACCTCCTCTTTGGCCTTCTTCTTTTCCTCCTTCCTGGTGGCTCCATTCTCAGCATTCTCCTACCGATATACCCCATGTCCCTTCTCTGAACATGTCCAAACCATCTCAATTTCGCCTCCTTACCTTGGCTCCAAAACGTCATACATGCGCTGACCCTCAAATGAACTCATTTCTAATCCTGTCCAATCGTCGTCACTCCCAACGAAAACCTCAACATCTTCAGCTCTGCTGCCTCCAGCTCCACCTCCTGTCTTTTACTCACTGACACTGTCTCTAAACCATACAACATCTCAGGTCTCACCACAGTCCTATAAACGTTCCCTTTCACTCTCACAGATACTCTTCTATCACTTCATCCAACCTGGTACAATGTAGGTATTTTCTGCTTGAGCTCCAAAGCTGGTTCATCTGGTCAACAGATTTTCCTCTATATCTCCAGATTTTCCAGACCTGGCTTAATAGGTGGTAATCCTAATCCATGTAAGGATTCCTTTTTAATACTTTTCTTCACTGTTTATAAGACTTAAGACTTCTTTAAGATCTGTTCATCATAATGTGCCCCCATCGAGAACATTAAACATCTGGGGACATCTCCAAAATTCACCCAAGTACACCATACAATACAATCCCATTCATCCTTAAAACGAATCATCTGAACACCTCTCATACTGTATAATGCACACAAGCTTTACATCTCAAGCCGTGATTGGCAATGTAGCTTGATTTTTGACTTTTACTCATCGCTACATGGACACCTCGGATCGACAAAGAGAAAATCCGGCTCCTTTGGAATGCACAATTGGGAAAATTGCACATTTGCCTTCCTTTTTTTCACAGCGTATGCAGTTCTGCACAAGGTCATAGCAGGAGGTAAGAAAGGCAGTGCTTATACTTCTAGTTGAGAGGTATTATAAAAAAAAAAAAAGAGTCAAAGGATGGAAAACAAAGAGACCTTGAAAGGATAAATTTGCAGAAAGGAAGCAGGGAAGAAAAATACAGGAAATATTCATATTCAGCAGACTGCAAAGATAAACAGCACCTTCGAAACTATTCTTTCGTATAAACAGAAAACGAGGAGGTTTAAAAGCTCCTTATTGACTTTTCTTTCTCAAGGTGCACGGGGTACGATGCACCAGCAAAGGTTCTTGGTGTTGCTATACTAAGAGAAAGTGTGGGCGGGGAGGAGTCAAAGCTCACCCCGAAAGATCACGACTTATTTTGAAACAACCCTCAAATGAGTCACAACGTGCCGTGACCTTACTGCCCGGGTGACCTTCTGTGACATGTTGAGTGTTGCGGTGGTAGTCTTAGGTAATGAAGATGTTCTTATTTTGCCTGAGCAAAAAAATAATAAAAAAAAAAACGCCTCACACCCTGTCCTCCACACATACACACTCCTCCTACACAGCTAGTACACCTTTCAGGCAGTTTCTCGCTGATCTCCATCTGTAGAAACTCCTCTGAACCCCTGTGGGGCGTTTTGAGTCGAAATTATTCCAGTTCGAATAAACCTTGATGAGGCTGAGATGAGCAGACCTGGCAAAGACTCACTAATGTGGCAGCCTCTCGTTCTTTCTCTCTCTATTCCTCTCTCTTTCACTCACTGGCTCATTTTCATGTGAGTCATCACCTTGCAGCAGTACTTTCCTCAAATCGGTGTTCTGTTTCTGTAGTTAATGGCCATCATGTCACTATGAATATCCATCATCTGGATTGGTGGGAAAAAAAATATAGGGGGAGGGGATGGGCTTGTAATCCGTTCACTTTTTTACCATGTTTGTGTCAGAGGCCATTTGGTGTCTGTCCATCAGGAATACATTCTGCCAAACTGAATTGAGCCAATCCCTTTTCCTTATGTAATTAGAAAACATGACTGGGTGTAATTACCCACCGAGAGAACGATAGAGCTGGACTGAACGATGAAGGACTGAAGATGCTCCCATGAATCCAACATGAACTAAATGAGGATTGACAGATACATCTTATTCAAAGACCAAGGGGATTTGACGTCCTGCTCCGGTTTCTCTCATGATTTATGTAATAGGTTAAAGGGGCACAGATGTGATCCTACTTTCATTCAGGACACTATTGATCTCAAGCAGAACATGCACTTCATCCACAAATAGTCATACATCATGGTTTTATAAAATCGAACCGATACATGCACTCGTTCGTTGCCGCTTAAGGAAATAATAAAGTGTATATATTAACAAATGGACTGACTCATATACTGTAAAAATAGCAATGCTAATAAATGGTAATAGTTCACAAAGGTTTGTGTGATACAATGATTTTATCTGATTCGCATAATATTACTTTGGCGCAGCGATTATTTTATCTTAATAGGCATTTCAAATCGATGTTGTATCAGGACAATTTGTACTTAAATTAAAATACTTATCCGACTGATTTACACATTTTTGTTTAATATGTACTAAATATTATATGTTGCATAATAGGGCATAATAGGAAGGTCAATATTAAAATCTATAGACACCAGAGGTGCAAAGAGTAATAAAATATTTGACAAAAAAATCTTCTAGTAAAAACTCAGACAGTGAGAGCACGCATTGAACATCTCTGGTATTTTCTGCTTAGTGACGAATCAAAACACTTTGATTGGACACTGCATTATTATGCTCATATTAAATGCAAGATCAACAGATCTACTCTAAAATATAACAGTTTTATTCATTATATATGACACTGGTATTTGAGCCTAATTGTGCATTAACAATTTTGCCCCAAGTTGCCAAGTTAATTTCCAACCCTGGTGCTATCCAACATTAGAACAGTCGGGCACCGATGCAACGCAACAGTACAACAATTATTTGAACTAAAGATATAAGTATTAACTTAAATGCTTGTACAGGTTTGAGAGTTTTTAAGCTTTACTCAGCAACTTATAGAATTTAAATGAAATACAATACTTCAAACAAAACATACTTGGGTAAAATTTTAAAAACTACTTTAAATAAAAAGTTGAATGACACACACAAAAAAAAATACTCAATTACAGTAGTTACTACGGCAACCCCTTTATCCATCCTTTATTTAAACACTACTCCCCTTTACTAAACAGAAATTTCCCATTAGAATTAAAATCTTTTAAGAAATACAATGTACTAACAAAACATGGAATATACTGAATGCAAGTATGGTAATAAAACATTTCAAGCAAGTAATACTAACTCGCCAAAAAAACTTTGACAGGCTGATCGTGAAATATTTTAGTTAGATCATTGCAAGGCAAACGGTCTCAAGGGGAAAAAGGGTCAACATTCTTTTGTTCTTTAACACAAACCTAGAAACAGGAAGAAATTATGTGAATATGATTTTTGTATACTAATTTGTAACACATGAGAGGTCCAGATAATTCTAGTCTATTTAATTTTAATAATAATGACAAAAATACTTGTATTGGTACCAGTACCTATATTCGATAATCTTCTTAAGTAATTGGTATTAGATTGAATAGAAAAGAAATGGTTTTGCATAGTCCTAGTTACCAGTTCTGTCAGCTTTATGCAATTTGTGCATGAGCTCAGCGATTTTATGATGCATCGTAATATTAGTTGTCAGTATACACCTAAAGAGAAGTATTTTTCTTGAATATGGCATGTGAATGATTTTAGATGTAAAACACTGCTTTGAACTCACCAGTATTAACGGATACTAGCTTAAAACTAGCCGATTTTACCAACTTACATGCATTTGACAGATTGGCCTCAATTTCTGTCAAGAAAATTGCGAATGATTTGAGATTATTAATGTAAAATAAAAGAAGTGTTGGGTTAACGAGGGCAACAATAGACAAGTATATAATTTGCATCACTCATCACTACAGGTAGCCTCTGACTTACGATGTATCAGTATCAGAAGCAGAAGTAGAATCAGAAAGTGCTTTATTGCCAGGTATGTTTGCACTTATAAGGATTTTGTTTTGGTAACAGAAGCATCCAGGTGCACATTTTCTAAAGTAAAAAAAAATAAAATAAAGGAAGTCAAAAAAGCTAAATAAAGTATAAATGTTATTGCACATTTTTTTAATATAGAAAATAATGTTATTGCACAAAGAAATGGGGTAGGATATTGAAAATTCTTGATAATTTAACACGTTACATAATTTCGAAAAACAGAACAATTTTATCGTACTGTATAACTATATAATGTATATTTATCTAACAGCAGGTGCGTGGATGAGTGCCGGTGGGGCCATCCATGCACCATCTTACTTCAGAGACCTCATCACACCTCACCACGCTGTCTGAGATCCTCCAGCACTGCTCAACTGGTAGCACCTTCTCTCAGAATGAGAGGTAAGTATACTTCAAGGCTCTTCTTTGTTCTGGCAACGAGATGGTGGAATAAACTTCCCCTAGATGTCTGAACAGCGGAGTCTCTCTTTAAGTAACGGCTGAAGACCTACCTCTTCCTGAAACACTTAAATTATCACTTACCAAGTTTGCTTTGTAGAAATCAAGAATCTAATTCTAATTTTAATAGTCTGCTGTATATTAAGTTTGTGGATTTATTCATCGCTAGAGACTCAAAGCACTTTTGTACGTCGCTCTGGACACGGGCGTCTGCTAAATGCCGCAAATGTAAATGTAAATGAAGGATCAATACATAGTATATGCAAGAGCTAAAATTGGGCTTTTAAACACCAAAAACAGCAAATAAAAAACAAACAAAGAGACAACTGATCTCTGTTGACTGCTGGCGGGAGATACGCACATCCTGGCAGCATCCTAATGGATCATACCGCATATATGCTGCTACCAATTTGCCAATTCTGTAGCAAGAATTCTAACAATTTAGTTTTATGATTAATGATTTTTAACGATTTGCGTATTAATTGTTTTTTGCCAGACACTTTTAACAACTAACTTTTATCTTGTTTATACATCTGAGCAGTTGAGGGTCGATGCTTAAACATTGCTTGTTAACATCTTACAGACTGATCTCCTGGAGTGTTTAAAGGCTCTGGCATGGAGAAGCTGGTGTTGGATCTGTGATGATCGCAGATGTTGAGCTATTTTATGAGTTGCTCAGTAGCTCCTAGTTTTATAACCATAATGACTGTAAAAGACTGTAGAAAGAACATCACTTATCATCTTATACTCCAGTGCTCATGTTAGTTCTCACTCTCCAGTGTTCTGTATTGTATAAAGATTTATGATTACACTCTTGATGTCACCCAGATGAGGATGGGTTCCCCTTTTGAGTCTGGTTCCTCTCAAGGTTTCTTCCTCATAACATCTAAGGGAGTTTTTCCTTGCCGCAGTCGCCACGGCTGCTCATCAGGGATAAATACACACCATTCACCTTCACTGTTGATTTCTGTAAAGCTGCTTCGAGACAATGTCTTTTGTAAAAAGCGCTATAGAAATAAACTTGACTTTACTTGTTCTACTTGGTGGTGATAATTGCAAAGTGATTCAATACAAAAAATGTTGGCGCAGCAGATGAGTTTTCAGTTGCCACTGCTAGCAAGCAGCTCCATCCTCACCTTCTTTCTCCTTAAACTTGAAATGGTAGAAATGTAACACATTATTAGCTGTTAATTAACATGTATATATCAGTAATAAACTCTTGCGTTGACTTTACACATTGGAATAGTGACAATAATTAATGCTTTCACACTGTTTTGTATACAAATATTCTATAAACAAAATTTGGGGACACCTGACCATAAGATTCATATGTTCTTTTTGAACACCTTTTTTGTAGGTGAGGTGAGGAAGCCTGGGGTGCAATCAGTATCCAAGTTCATCCCAAAGATGTTCAATAGGGTTGAGGTCAGTGCTTAGGCCAATCAAAATCTTCCACTAAAACCCATATCTTCATGGAGCTGTCAAATGTTTGGGTCTTCTAGCTCAAGTGAAGGGAAAATTGCATGCTACTGCATCCCAAAATTTAAAACAATTGTGTGCATCAAATTTGGTGATAACAGTTTGTAGAAAAGAACTTCATATGACTGCAAAAGTCAGGTGTCTAAATACTTTTGTTGTTATAAATGTATATAAACAACATGTATATTTAATTTTTAATGCATAATTTATCCTTGGTTTCAGACTTTACAGCCTACATTTTGACTTACTGTAAACTGTGTCTCCAAATAGTCTTTTGATAAAAAAGATGATATGCAATAATACTGTGTACATCCTGCCATTAATTAACAAAACAAGCCGTATTTTCAAACGTGGTAAACTTACCTTCAAGGTAACGCAAGCAGACGGAAATTGAGTCATCTCTCTGCATTCCACTTATGGCACGAACATATTTCACGAGGGATCCAATGCTAAGGGTTCGTCCTCGAGCTGTGGCATATGGAGGAAACATCTGGAATTATCAATCTTGACTGATTTAGAGGAAACTCTAGACAGCCGTTTTAGTTAGAAGGAAGAAGGCAATAAAAAAAACCCTGAAATAGGAATTCTGCACTTTCTTACATGATTAGGCCTAGAGCATTCTTATCCCCCTTTCCCACCCCTCCAAAATCCAACCCCCCACCCCCTTTTCAATTCAGTCATAGTAAGGTTGTATGAAAGAATGTGTACGTTTATTGCCTATAAGTTAGTTCCTTATATGTGCTTGGCTAGAACTCGATTGCTATTCGGCGCTGTGAGGTGATTTTTTTTCCTTTTTTTCCTGCAAAATTCAGATGATCAAATTTTGCTACATCACAGGGATTAAAATTTTCTTCTGCACCACAATTTTTATTTTTCTTATCTTCATCGAGATAATATCAGGTTGAAAGTGAAACAGATAGGTGGAATGGGAAGAGTTAGAGTGAGGATGGTCAAAATGACAACATATTTGCATTGATATTGCATCTGATCTCTCAGCTCATGTTCCCATATCCAATTCAATACATTCCTAGACCTTTTTAGAAGCAGTGACATGAGACCACTGAATTTTGGTGGGACTTTATGGCCCAAAAATTGACACAGCTTCTAAAAGGTGAAGATGATATGAAACTGGGGTCAGTTATGAAACATAACCCTTTTAGTACACAGGGCTAAGGGCCTTGCTCATGGGCCCAAAAGTGGCAACTTGGATATACTGGGGCTTGAACTACCGACCTTCTGAGCAGAAACCCAAAGCCCTAACCATTGAACGACCAGCTCCTAGGGCTATCACACTTATGTTATGGACTACTATAGCACGGTTGTATGTCGCTCTGGACAAGGGTGTCTGCTAATTGCCACAAATGTAATGTAAATGTACTACATACAGTACAACCTCGATACTCACGGGGGTTACGTTCATGACCTTTCTTGAGTAACAAAAAATGGTAAGGTTTTGACTCTCCTTTTGATGGTTTCTTTTTAAAGAGGAATTGTACATGTACTATACTGTAAACTCAACAACAATTGTGAATTACTTGTCATAGATGTTTTATTTACTACTTTAAATGATTAATACAATAATGAAATAGTTTTTCAAACATTTGTATGTAATTTATTAGTACAAACTGAAATGTTACTCCGATTCTTTCGAGCCACTCACGGCTTCTCGCAAACTATCAGATTTTTAAGCGAGTTACTTATAGTCCGGTTCCAAATGAAAAGTCATAAACTATCGAGGTAGTGAGTATCGAGGTTCCACTGTAATGAATTACGGTGTATATCTGTAATAAAGTCACAACATCCACGGTGCAGTTTAGAAGTAAATTTTGAGTGACTTTTGACCAGTGGTGAACAGTAACTGAGTAAATGTAATTCTTTACTGTACTTAAGTAGCTTTTTCTCTGATCTGTACTTTCATGAAATATTTAACTGAGGAAGACTTTTACTACATTTCAAAGTCCCATATCTTACTTTTTGCACCAGAACATTTTATAAGACTTTTTATTAATGAGCTCATAATAACTCGTCAAACACGCAGCAAGCCACCAATCAGGATCGAGCGCACGCTCTGTTTTGATTGCCTCTTTTGATTGTATCTACTTATCAACAACATACAGTTCGGCATCAGTTCAACCGCAAGCCGAACGTTTTGAGAGGAATAAATGATGGAAGAAACTCCAGACTCGAACTCGCCACAACACACGTGACCTTATTTGTGCGATTTTTTAAAAAAATGTTTAAAAAAAGGTTTTGGGCTCAAGATAATTTGAATACAGGTAGTTGTCGACTTACGACTACGATTGGTTTCGACAGACCGGTCGTAACACGATTTGGTCGTAAGTAGAGTAGGCTATATGTACAGTACTGTGAAATTATGTTATAAAAATCTTTAAGTAACATAAACTGGGTTGATTAAGCAAAGAGTCTCGTGACAAAAATATTAATAGGAACATATACAACCATAATAAATCATAGTACTTTGGATACTTAAGTACAATTGAAGGCAACAACTTTTGTACTTTTATAGTACAATTCTTTTTGCTGCTATAGAGCTCTGACATCATCCCTATTAAAACTTTAGGTATGAATAGGAATGCTAAGTGCACCCTAGGCGTCCTCACCTCACCTCCAACAGTACAGATTGCTTCAGAGTTACGATGGTTCAACTTACGATTTTTCGATCTTAACATTGACGATAGAGATACGACAACATTTTTTAAATATTGATAATTTCATGCAACAGGCAGACGATGTCTTATAGTTTGGACGCGCAGCTGGGATGAGCGTATCTCTCGCCCTGTGATATGCCCCACGCTCGCTAGCGGTCGATGGAGTAAAAAGGGTCTCAGTGTGTACTTTTTTATGTTCCAAACAGCAATTTTAGTGATAAAAACATGTCTTCCAAGTGCCCAAATATGTCTCTTGCTTGTAGTGAGAAAAAGAGTAGGAAAGCCATCAGTTTAGAGCAGAAAATTAAAATAAAAAATCAGCATGAAGCAGGAAAGACTGTCACAGTCATAGCACCATCTTTGACTTACAATATTTTTGACTTACAGGGTTTGTCATAACGTATCTCCATTGTAGAAGTAGAGGACTACCTGTACTTGACTTTACTAACACCCTTGTTGGTAAATGAGCACAAATCTTTAAATATAGTGAAACATCTTCCAAGAAGAGTGGATTTTATTATAGGAGCAAATGGGTACTACATATGGAACAACGTTTTTAAAAATCACATAATAATCCTATGGTCAGGTGTCCACCAACATTTGATTATATATTGTGCATCTTTATGTTCTTCTTCTTTCTTTCCTACCTGAATGTAAAACTGGTTCTGTACATCATCGACGTCTGCCGCCGTTTGGAATAAATGAAATGTATTTAATTTCCCATATTTTTTCTCAAATAAGATCTTGGCAGGCGCAAATATATATTTTTAACTACTGTGGGCCATCCGAATGTGAAATTGAGACCCTGGAAATCTTGTCGTTATCAGTCCAGCTTGCTGCTCCTTTGCCAAGGAAATGTTCGTAGAGAGAATGAAACAAATTTTTTTAACCGCTAGGTGCAGCATTACTTATGCAGCAAAGTGCAGCAGTAATCATAAATGCGGAAAACGAGCAAAATTAATAGTAACCATACAATTCATAGTAAAATTTGTGTTAACGTTTAAGGTGTTTAGTCTTGAAGAATCATTTAAAATTAATATTTTATTATTTTATGTTTATGTAATTAGCTTTAGAAACACTAAAACAATATTTCCTGGATAGTAAAAAACCACGAGCAACAAAACGTGCAACCTCTTTATTAGAGTGATCCGAGCCTCTACTCACAAGGGCTTTAGGAAAGTTGTGTTCAGGGTCACGGTGAGTCAAGAGCACTGGATGTCTGGAGGGAATACATTCTTGATAGGATGTCCATCACAGGGCACTTTGAACATACATTTCTATGGGGAAATGTACCCTCAAATGTACCCTTTTTACCCTCAAATGAAACTGGACACAGGATCGAATCCAGATTTCACTGTTACCCTGTAATAAAAAAATACACACACGGAAATGTAGCTGCCTGAGGACAAGGTTTTGGAACGAAGGAAATACAACAGTTGCAATAAAAAAAGAAATGAAATGGCAGTGAAAAGTGCAAACGTTTCAGTTCTGGACAATCGCCAATGCCGGCGACGCAGCATAACATGCTTTAAGATTTGGTCAATACCATTCTTGCAAGAACAAAAACGGAGAACAAAGAATGATTTAATTATGATAGAAGGAAAAATATATCAGTTCAGAATGTAAATGGCATTCTGTACAAATATGCAAGCACATCAGCAGTGGTGTACAGTAAGTCCATTTTTTGGCTACTTCTTAGTTTTACTGAGTATCAAAGATATAAGAAACCTTTTTCTTCACTTAACTAAATTTATGATTCAATATATTAAATGTACTAAAATTATATACACTAAATATATACAGTCAGACCCCGACCTACGACCACTTGACTTATGACATTTCGGAGATACGGCAATCACCTCCGATGGAAGAAAATAATATATATATATATATATATATATATATATATATATATATATATATATATATATATATATATATATATATATATCAGTGGTGGGCCCTCAGTGGGGAATTAATCCACCTCTTAATACCACCACTATCACGTCGCAATTATAGAAACCGTTAACACAATATAACAACACGTGGCATTACAGAGAGAAAGAGGAATTTCACATATGGACGGTGAAAACCATTTTACTAAAGCAAACTCTTCACTACAACCTTAACTATGCCACCTACATCATCTGGAGCAGCTCAGAACCAATATTTGTTTAATAACATTCCCCAAATCACCTCGCTCCTTCTCCCGTGCGTGCCCCGCCCGCACAGAGCTGCTCGCAATCGGGCTTCATTGGGAACACCTGACTCCCATCTACTCCCTCATCACACCGCCAATATAAACCCCTCATTCACCCACACTCAGGGTCCGTTATTAAATGTTCATGCGTGTTCGTGTAGGTTCATGGTGGTGTGTGGTCGTATGTGTGCTGCTCCCGCTACATACCTTCTCCTCCCGGACTCCTCGCTCACTCCACGGCGGCGTTTACCTTCCCCAGCGCACCTCGGACTACTGACCCTTCTCTGTCGCTTCCTCCGCGCCGCGCTTCCTCCTTAACGCACCGTGGATGTTATTATTGACTACCGTTTGCCGGGTTATTCTGATCTACGCGGGTATTTTGTGTTGGCTCTGCCTTTTGTTAAAATAAAGTTTCTGTTTGCCGTTACTCCGGCTTCCGCCTCCGTACCTCGCCTAACACATACTCATATTTTGCACCGCTCCTCAGAGGCTGTAATCCAATGGAACTGCTCGTATTCAATGGTCTGGAAGTGGTGAACAAACCCTTTCCCGGGCTGAGACAAGCTAGCTTCGGGGTTGGCCGACCTCCTCACGATGTCTATCTTTTCTTCAAAATTTATTTTTAAATATGTCAGAGACCAAATCAATTTTTCGTCTAACTCAGATGTATTAATTTGCAGAGCTACACAAGCGTTTTGCCAGTCGGACTTGGCTGTAACAGTTTCCCTTTGACCGACCAATCAGAGGACAGAAAAATGCTGACGCTATTCTGGGCCAGCTAGCTGCCCTGTGAGACAAATTTGAAATCTGATTGGTTAATGAAACAGGGCTATTTCTTAAGGAGACTATGGTAAAAGGGCCAGCAGTGCAGACATTGAAGGCCCTCGGCAGATTAGATTGACATGGCAGCACATAGAGGCTGAAATCTGATTGGATAAAAAAATTAACATCCACATACACGTACTGGAAGCAGTACAGCCAAGAGAAACGCTACGAAATGAAGAGAATAAATTGTTATATATTATTTTTTATTTACTTTCTTTGTACTATGTAAAAATCATTTAAATGTGTTTACAGTGCCTCTTTATGTCTGCCTCGGTATGCATCATAGAGTAGTCACTCTTCTCGGTTTACGACCTGATGGACTTACGACCGGTTTTTCGTATTGGAAATTTTAATGGTAATTGAATTGAATAGTTTTGCTGTTAGGTATCTACACTTTTACTCAAGTATGATTTGCAGGTGCTGTTTACACCTCTGCAAGTCAGGTGTATAGACAGGTAAAGAAACAGAAAAAAAACCCGTAAAAAAAAAAATTGAATTCCAGACTTCCACTATCGTTTTCTATTTTTGGGTGGAAGGAAAATCTATTATGAGCGACTTAGCCCTTTATACACCTCCCCTCTTTCCCTCAGCCTCTTTAACCTCTTTGCAAGGCATCAGAGAAGTATTGCTTTTCAAAAACTTCATGACCATCACACTTCATTTATTTAATCCTCTCTTTGATACATTTTAGATTGGACATCAGTTCCCATGATTGCGTCTCTGTGTTTCCTCACCTTTACAGTAAACTGCTCCCGAGGAGACTTGACCAGCTTGTACTGTAAATCTCACCCAACTGTCAACGGCTGTGCTGCTTAACAGATTACACCACTATTCTTTCTGATCTGGATTAATATGCTCTGGACCGAAGGCGTATTTTTCACACTAATTAGCAGCTCGAAGCTGATGGCTTTTCATTTTGGTTATCGATTGCACCAAGCCAGAAGTCCTGCTCTGCTTGTTAAACTGATTTATATAGAACAGTAATCATTTTCAGGTTCGCAAAAAAAGAGTATGGAAGGACCGCGGCCTTAATATTAGCAATCTGAGTACTTTAATTTGGACACAAAGACGGCAAAAGCTATATAGTAATAGGGGGGGAATAAAATAAAAATAAAAGTACACCATAAAGCAGAGATCTCCAGCATGTAAGGTGTAAGACTTGTCTTATATTTGAATTTTTTTATTAATGAACATCATACGTTTTTCATGGGCAATACAGGTATTTCCTGACTTATGAAGGAGATGCGTTGCCATGACCCCAACGTAAATGGGTACCTAGCCTAGCCTACCCAGGAGTCCTAAAGAATAGTGATCAGTATGGGGTAGTGTATTGTTATTAGTTAATAATTTAACAAAATTGACCAAAACTGAAAAATATTTTAGTACAGTACATCCTGCAGTGCAAAACGTAAAATATTTGTACAGTTGTGTCATATTGCTATATTTAACATAAGATAAAAAAAATCATAAGTCAACCCATTCTAGCTCTCGGACCATCTGTATTTAGTTTTCTTTCATCCAGATTTTAACCACTAACAGTATTTAGAAACAAAATATTTCTACCATGTAAAAAATCTGAGAAACTAATCAAATAGAGCTACTGAGACAGTTTGGTAAAACAGATTTCAAAAATTATGTTTACAATTCCTTATATATCTCTATTAGGTCTTAATTATGATTATAGTTCTCAACCATCCAGCCTCATAACACCTTCAAAATAAACCAAAAACACCCAAATATGGGCAGAAAATTTACAAATTTGAAAAGACCACATTTTTTCATCCCAGGGGGAAATTTATAAAAGGGAGGTTTTTTATCCTTTCCATGGGAAAACAATGTCATTTTGGTGTACACTTAGTTAATAGTTAAAATGTTTTATTTTAAATATATAAAAATATTTTAATTTTGGTTATTCTAACTAAAAAGATGAATATAGATCTGAAGTCAAATCATGTGTTTATGGAAATAAATTGGTAGTTGATATATTAAATTTTAAATTAAATATTTTCATATGATACCCAACTAAATATATCATCAAAACCAGACAAAAAATCTCAATTGACCAGGTTAACCGAGTGTGTTAAAGAATTAAAAGATTGGATGACTCATAACTTTCTATTATTAAATTCTGATAAGACTGAGATTTTCCTCATCGGCCCAACATCCAGTACACAGAAGCTCCAGCAATTAAACTTGCATTTAGAAGGATGTACTGTAACTACTAGTTCAACAGTAAAAGACCTGGGAGTTATTTTAGACAGAAACTTGTTTTTTGAAAATCACATCACCTACATTACAAAAAGAGGCTTTTTCCACCTTAGAAATATTGCTAAGCTAAGAAACATGGTGTCAAATCTGATGCAGAGAAGCTCATCCATGCATTCATGAACTCCAAACTGAACTGTTGTAATGCATTTCTAGGTGAATGTCCTGCATCATTAACAAACAAGCTACAGTTAATAAAGAATTCAGCAGCCAGAGTTCTCAAATGTCTGAGAAAATATCACTATATAACCCCAATCTTATCATCCCTACACTGGCTACCTGTTTTGAATCGACTACAAACTAGTGCTGCTTACCTACAAAGCCATAAATGGTTCAGCGCTCATGTATCTATCCAGTCTTCTAACACACTACAAACCGTCACGCTCTTTGAGATCTCAAATCTAGACTTTTAGTAGTTCCAAGAATATTAAAGTGCAATAAAGGTGGTAGAACATTCTCACATTTAGCTCCTAAACTTTGGAATAGTCTTCCTGACAGTGTTTAGGACTCAGACACACTCTCCCAGTTTAAGTGCAGATTAAAGACGTGTCTTTTTAGCGAGTCCTACACATAACACACATCACATATCATAACCTTGTGCTCCAGAACATCTGATCACATGCACATTATCAACTTGTGCTTGTTAATATTATGAACAGCAGCTACGCTAATTCCTCTCCACTGTTTTTCTTTCTCTACCCATCCAGAGGCCTCCTGAGATTGCGCAAGCTCCAGTTGTGTCCCAACTCATGAAATTTATGGACCTTCAAAGAAGTAGATGCCGACCCCGCAAACATCCTGAACCATCTAGAGACGTACCAGCGCCATTTGGATCCCACTTCATGTAGATTTTGGACATTGAAACTCTGTGAATGTTTAAAGGCTCTGTAATGGAGGAGTTGGTGTTGGATCTATGATGATCTCAAATGTTGAGCTATTTTATGAGTTGCTCAGTATCTCCTCCCCATCCCGAGGCATCCTGAGGTTTGGCCAGCTCCAGTCACGTCCCACCTCATGAAGATTATGGATGTGGCAGCGGGGGCGTGGTCGAGCGTCGGTTTGTGAATGGGGGGCGGGGCCGGGTGCAGGTAAAAGGGGAATTGCGTCACGTGCAGCTAATAAGACCTGACGTCTGTGCTCTCTTTTGCAGTGATCCATCTAGGGACGTACCAGTGCCAATTGGATCCCACTACATGTGTGGAGTTTTGACACTGGATCTCCTGAAGTGTTTAAAGGCTCTGGCATAGAGAAGCTGTTGCTGGATCTGTGATGATCACAAATGTGTCCTAGTTTTATAACCATAAATACTGTAGAAGACTGTAGAAAGAACATTACTTATAATCTTATACTCCAGTACTCATGTTAGTTCTCACTCTCCAGTGTTCTGTATTGTTGAAAGATTTATGATCACACTCTTGATGTCACCCAAATGAGGATGGGTTCCCCTTTTGAGTCTGGTTTCTCTCAAGATTTCTTCCTCATAACATCTAAGGGAGTTTTTCCTTGCCACCATCGCCCCTGGCTGCTCATCGGGGATTAATACACACCATTCATCTTGACTGTTGATTTCTTTAAAGCTTTGAGACAATTCTGTTTTGCTTTGAGACAATGTCTGTTGTGAAAAGCGCTATAGAAATAAACTTGACTTGACTTGACTCCTGGTTCCACAACGTCAACTGATTTAAAAAGACTGTAGAAAGGACATTACTCATAATCATACACTCCGGTACTTATGTAAGTTCTCACTCTCTGGGGTTTTGTATTGTTTTTAAGATTTATAATCACA
The DNA here is from genome assembly GCF_014805685.1 of Silurus meridionalis. NCBI lineage: Eukaryota > Metazoa > Chordata > Actinopteri > Siluriformes > Siluridae > Silurus > Silurus meridionalis. The sequence continues at coordinate 3,279,737 of NC_060912.1, read as the reverse complement.
CTCTTGATATCACCCTGATGGGGATGGGTTCCTCTTTTGAGTCTGGTTCCTCTCAAGGTTTTTTCTCATTCATTTAGGGAGTTTTTCCTTGCCACCGTCGCCCCTGGCTGCTCATCAGGGATCAACACACATCATTCACTTTAATTCTTAAATCCTGTAACGCTACTTTGAGACATTGTCCATTGTGAAAAGCGCTATAGAAATAAAATAAAATTAACTTAAACTTTACCTGCATCTGCATCCACTCTCCACTTATTCCTGACCATCCGGTTTCGTCTCAATCTTTTCAAGGTTTTTCATTTTATCCAAAAGCGGTGGTAGCATAGTGGTTAAGACATTAGACATTGGCTCAGATTGTCATGAGTTTAAATCCCAGCACTACCAAGCTACCACTTTTGAGTCCTTAAGCAAGGCTCTTAGCACTTAACTGCTCAGATGTAAGTTGCTCTGGATAAGAGTGTCTCAAAATACCATAACTGTAAATCTCAAGCGACTTTCCTTCACCTCCATTACTTCTGGTTTGCTTGTTAGGGAATGCACTTATGAATTCAAAATGTATATTCTTTATTTCTTGCTGTGAAGCTGCTTTGCGACAATGTCCAATGTAAAAGTTGCTACACGAATAAAATTTAATTTAAATGAATTTAAATAAACAAATGGACCAATGATCAATCAAGGTGATCCCTAATGGAAGCAGAATGGAGAAAAAAAAGGAATTTTAATTTACTGCATTTTGTAGCTATCCAAACCCACTTATTACATTTATCTCACTTGTACTGATCAACTGAGCAGTTATGGGGTTAGGGGCCTTGCTCAGGGACCCAAGAGTCACAGCTTTGTGTGGCTAGGATTTAACCTCATGACCTTCAGATCCAAAGTCCAATGATTTAGCCCCTAAGCGACCACCTCCAACAGAAATCTAGATAACGAGAGCAGGTAGGTGATAGACACAGAAAATGGACCATGAAGAAATGTGTTGTTCTCAAACTGTAATGTGTTTAACATTGTGTTGTTCTGAACAGTCCATTCACCCAGGTTTGTCTATAGAATGGATTTGCTGATGTGAGTACATTCTGAGATATAAGAGAAAGGAAATTCTCAGAGGAAAAGGCAAGGAGACGATTTCCAAAGGACAGCTGCTTTGGCAGTTGGTGAGGATAAGCTTAGACGTATCTATGTCAATCAGTGTGAGGAAGCCAAGCATGTAGTTGAGTTGAATGGATTGTGGAGAAATAGCTGCTGATAGCTGCCACCATCTCATCCAAGAAACTGTCAATGTCAGGGAGGTGGGTAGTGAGGGTGGAAGGGAAGGTGGATGTGAGCTACGGAGGTGGCTGATGTAGAAAAGAGTTTTAGCTGTCTCTCTGACAAACTTGTCCTAAAAAAACTAGGAAATTGGATGGAAAGTAGAGTCTCAGGATCTTGCTCTCAAACCACTTCCTTTCAGTACCTAACAAGCTAATAGTGATGGAAAGATCGGATTATTTTAGTGACTCGATTCTTTGAAATTCGTTTATCAAACGAACAAATTGTTTTTTGTCATTTAGTTCATTTTGTTTCTTCAATCAGATTTTTCAATAAGCAGATCCCCCAACATGTCTACACACCAACTTCGACAATATTTTCTAATATCGAAAATATGACATTGCAGCTACAAATTATGAATAACAAAATGAGTAGCTCACCTCTCATCTTCTGGTTTGTGTCGTTAGTTATCTTGTCACGTAACTCCCATAATGACTTGTAACAATAATGTCAAGTTTCGGACCAAAAAAAAAAATCTGATCTATTGCATCATGCCTGCTATAAATTAACATATAAATGGACATTCGGTGGAACCCAGATGAGGATGGGTTCCCTCTTGAGTCTGGTTCCTCTCAAGGTTCCTCTCAATGCCATCTCGGGGAGTTTTTTCTTGCCACAATCGCCACTGGCTCGATCATTAGGGACAAACTTACACTTCTGAAGAACATATTCACTTTTAATCACCACATTATCTGTGTAAAGCTGCTTTGAGACAATGTTCATTGTTAAAAGTGCAATGCAAATAAAAATGATTGAAATTGAATTAAATTGAATTATGTACGTCTATAGGAGACATAGGATAAAAGAACGAACGACTCGAATCAGAGAACTTATAAAATTACCTACTCAATTCTGCTTTTTGTGTAATGCACTGCATAGTGTATATAGGAGTCACGTGATAAATAAACGGACGACTCAGACTAGAAGAGTTGAGAGATCCGAGAGATGAACTACTCAATTCTGCTATTGTTCTTCAGGTCACATCCAATCACGATGTCATAAATCATTTTCTTATTAAATATGTCTTACTTAAAAGGAGCTGGGTAAGTAGTGTCATAAAACTGAAAAAAAATCTTTTCCCAATCCAATTTTTTTTCCATTTGTTACAGATTGATCTTATTATTATTTCCTTCCAACATCCAATCCACCATAAATAGATTTTTTTTTTTTTTACAGTTTTTGGTATCAGTGTCATCTCTAGTCATAGATAATAGGAATAATAGGGCTCTAGGACTATTTGGAAAAAATAATATATTTATAGCTTTACAGTCTTAGTCATAGTTTCTCCTCTCACAAGAAATGTTCCTGAATGTCTAGTCAATACTTAGTATTTCTTTCACTAGTTTTCTTTTTTTTTAAGAGTAAAACTTCATCTAGTTATATTGTCTCAGCTGAGGTTCAGGATCTAATAAAAAGAGAAAACAAGCTTTGCCCATGGAGACAACAAATAATATTGATGTGTCGCACATAAACCGTACAAGAATGTAGCACCGCGGCTTCCAAATGCGGTTACTCCAGACATATTACACACTCCGAAAGTGATGAAGCCATATTTACAGTGCAGTACAATCAAATAACCAGTGATCGCTAATATTACCATTTTCTCAGCATAAAGTTTCCACATGACATGCTTTCCTCAATTTCAATTTCTCTTGAAATTGCGCGTCGCTGTAAAATAGACAGGTCTCAATTTTCTCCGTCAGTGCGATGACAACGGCTGTTATTTGCTTTAATATATGGAGGAGAAATGTGGGCCAGGCGACAATATCGTTTATTGCGATATCTGAATACGTCAGGGAACGCACTGGGAATCCTCGTGTGCACTCGTTTATTTCAGTACTGTTGTCGTATGCATCCTAACTACTAGACCACCAGGGGACCCAAATATATATATATACCCTTTATTTTCTCAGCTCTTTACTGTTAAATATCATTTAATGTGTAATGCCTGTAGCCTCACTTAAGAACTTCATTGTACAAACTGACCTGTACATATGATAAATAAAGGAAAACTTGTAAGAAACCAAATTATTAAGCATATTGAGCTGTTTGTTGCTTATGCAATTAAAAATTATCTAATGTAGAAATATGGATTAAAATAGGGCAGATTTAATAAAAAAACATTTTTCCTTCAAAGTCCATGTCTGGAAGTTATCCCGAATTTGACTTGGCGTAGCTTTTTGTTTCTGCTCTGTGTTTTTCGCATGAGAGAGTGAGACTTATTTTCATTTCTTACTCTCCGATCTCTTTAATAGCATCAAAGCATTAAGAGCAGCTCATCTCCATAAGACTGTCGTAGCACTTTTGAAAGAAGCTCGCTGGAGCAAGAATCCGCTCAGAATCGAGATCATGTAGCTGTCATGAGACGAGTGTTGATGTGTGAATTAATTAAGTACCCCATTCCTTTCTGGATATTGTGCACTGGAGCCATTAAATCTGCGATTTATCTCTGCGCATGCCATCGAACTCTGGGCTGTTCTTGAAAGGCTAACTTCTGAAGATCTTCTTGGGCAGAGTTTCTGATATTTTTACTAAGTCTTATTTCAGTAAAAAGCTACTTTTAATTATCAGGAGCTTAAATCCAGTCAGTTGGATTGAAAAGCCAAATGGAGGTGATGTGCATTTCAATGTGCAATCAATCTGGTAGCTCATTGGTACAGGCTTTAGAATAATGTATTGGAAGGTTGTGAGCTGCCACTGTTGGGCTCTTAAGCAACGCCTTCTCACCTCTCGACTGCGCAGTTATATAAATGTGACCATTGTAAGTCGGTCTGGATAGGGGTGTCTACCAAATACGTGAAAACATATCCAGGATTTGGACTTCAATCAATTCAATTTAAGTTGGTTTCTATAGTGCTTTTAACACTGGACATTGTCTCAAAGCAGCTTTACATATTGTAAGAATTATAGGACAAAAATATAAATTTAAGTGAATTGTGTTTATTTATCCCCGATGAGGAACATGGGCCTATGAGGAAGAAACCTTGAGAGGAACCAGGCTCAAAAGGAAACCCACCGTCATTTGGGTGACACCAAGCATGTGATTATAAATCATTAAAAACATAACAAACACTTAAAAGTGGGAAGTATCATGAGCATGAGAGTGTGTGATTATGAGTAATGTCCTTTTTACAGTCTTTTACAGATAGATAGGAATTAGTGTAGCTGCTGTTCATAATACAAACAAGACAGGATGACATTCAATGTAAACAGTTTTTTTTACAATGGATTAGGGTTGCAATAACCATGAAGGTTTGGGGATTAAGTGTCCTCAACACCTCAACAATGATGGAACTACAATTACTCTACATTCTGTGTCATCAAGATGAGAAAGGGTTCTCTTTTGAGTCTGTTTTCTTCCTTATAAAGTATCAGGGAGTTTTTCCTTGCCGCTGTGGGCAATGGGTCAATCATTAGGGACAAATTTACTAATTTATGATGCTAAAATGTCGTCACAATTGATTGAATTCTGATTTGGGGCAATGACTGTTGTTTAAAGTGCTATCAAAATAAAACTAAATTAAATTACAACAGTTTTAGTCACTACAAATACCATCAATAGTCAAATGGTTTTAGAGACATGACCTTATGATGACAATCGCACCAATACACAATTGCAAACAGGTTGTTTGCTTAGATCACGTACAACCCCAATTCCAAAAAAAAACAGACACTGTAAAATGTAAATAAAAGCGGTTCTGTACGCATGCCTATTTCTTTGCATGATAAGTGATTTACCCAGAATTTGTGAATGACAAACTGTGTTCACATACAATGATTTATGGAGGTGTTATTGAGCCCATGCTGTGATTTTCATTATAGAATTATATATGTTTTAAATGCAGTGCCACCTAAGATGACTGGCATCCAATATAGATTTTCACCCAAGATTTCTCCAGATTCTTTTAAAATGTTGACAATATTATGTACCGTAATATAAGAACAATAAAATATTATGTTCACAATATTTGCAATTTTATGTTGAACATTATTCTGAAATTGGTCCACAAATCTTCCACAGATTGGTGTTGCTCTGCCCATCTTTACGTCTTAGAGACTTATTAGTTGCTAAATGTTTCTTTAACTGTTAATTTTTCAATAACACTTTTTTTTTCTCTAGACATTTGTTGCCCTGTCTTTTTTTTAAGCCATCAAATTCAAAATCACCTTATTTTTTCTTTCAAATGGAAGATTTGTTTAGTTAAAAAATGTCTATCTTCTAATATGAATAGAATTTAGCTTTAAATTTGCATTCTGTTTTTATTTACACAGCGTCCCAACCTTTTTTTTTAGGAATTAGGGTTGTATACCTATGGGTTTTATTTATTTATTTTAATGGTTAATATATATTTTTTTTGTTGTTGCATTTCAGAAACACCGATTTATTTTCTTTGCAATTACATGCTTATGTTGCTAATTTGTAAATGAGTCAATTACTTGTCAAAACACCTGTTTTAACATGTGTGTATATTAAAACAAAGCCGTATTTTCCATAGAACTTCATGTAATTTTTCTTCAATCAATGCATTAGTAAAGAAAAAAACCCACACAACCAAGCATGAAAAACTGAAAGTGACAACGGTTTATTAAATGAATCAAATATATTATGCTGTTTAAGCCTTGCAGTCAGTCAGAAATGCACAATATGAGGAGTTAGTGAAACGTGCTGACGATGCACTATAGGAAAAAAAATCTCATGAGTCATCAGGCCTTCTCTCTCCTCTCTACAGCGTAGTGTAGTGTCTCCGCATTGCTGCCCTGCCACATGGTTCCAACACCTGGGTTTCTAGGAAGAGCTCAACGTACTCAAAACACTTTTTTTTTTTTTTTTTTTGTCATTACCATTTTGTCAGCGTATTCCTGTACACAAGAAGAAATATGAGCCTGCTGATGACTGTGGAGGCATTAATGCTGTGCAATTCATACTCAATGGCTTTGGTGTCACTTTGTACACAAGGAAAGCAAGTTGGCAGAATTAAATGAAGTTGTCATTATAACAGAGTGACATGCCATCTTTGGAAGAATGGAAACGGGAGGCGGTAGATCAGTGGCTAAGGTATTCGACTCTGGATCGGAAGGTCACAAGTTCAAATCCCAGCATTCTTATGCATCCCAGCACCACCAAGCTGACACTGATGGGCCCTTGAGCAAGTCCCTGCTCTGTTGTAAATCGCTGTGGATAAGAACTTCTACCAAATGCTGTAAATGAAAAACATTGGTGCATGGACCCAATAAATTGCTTCTTGCTGAAACAATACGTATTGAATATCACCGTTTGCTTTCCCATGTTTTTTTTCCATTTTTTAAAAGAAAAATAAGATAAAAGTACACAAGCAGATCTGGGATATAGTACAATTTCTTGAAAGTAGAACTTGCCTATGATAAGAGAGTAAGACTTTAGATAATCCACTATCGTCACCCCACTCACAACTCTGCTATTACTCACACTGCATACTGCCATCTCATTACTGTAGATGAGGTTATTAGGAAATGAGCCATTAGGCCTAATGCAGCAGGGAAATGGGTTGTGACTACATGCCAGGTGCTGTGTCTGACTCTATGGCTCAAGAAGCCGTTGGCTGAAAAACAAAAATATATTTCTGCACACTGCTGTGAAGGGGGAAAGAGCAAACCATCAAATGTATTTATGTTTAACAAAGGATAATTATTATTATTCAACTCTATGTATTTTTCTCATTAAAATATACATATATATATATATATATATATATATATATATATATATATATATATATATATATATATATATATATACATATATATATATATATATATATATATATATATATATATATATATATATATATATATACTATATAACAACCATTTCATATAGCTAAACTAATTGATGAATCTCATTTTGCAAAAAATATTATTTAAATTTTATAATTATTATTTTTAATTCAAGGTAAAAAAGGTAAAGGTAGTTTGTATATGTCACATGTACAAGCACAGTGAAATTCTTTCTTCGCATATCCAAGTGATGTTGAGAAGCTGGGGTGTGAACAGCCATGATACAGCAACCCTGGAGCACAGAGGATAAAGGGCCTTGCACAAGGGCCCGAGAGTGGCAGCTTGGAAATAGTAAGGCTTGAACTCCCTGATCCTGACTTTCTGATCAGGAACCCAGAGCCTTAACCATTAAGCTTCCACCTCCTTTAATTAAATCAAATCAAATCAAATTAAATTAAATTAAATTAAATTAAATTAAATTAAATTAAATTAAATTAAATTAAATTAAATTAAATTGAATTGTATTTTATTTTATTTCATTTTATTTTATTTTATTTTATTTTATTTTATTTTATTTCAAAACCTCCATTAGGTTTTTTGGGCCTTCTTCTTAGTTCATAACAAAGCCTTTTGATAGTATTAACTGTATATATATATATATATATATATATATATATATATATATATATATATATATATATATATATTTTTTTTTAATTATTATTTATTTATTTGTTTATTTTTCCCCAATAATGGACGATTGCAATTAAATTATGTAAATGATTGATGAAAAATCCAAAATTGCAATAGCTGGAAGATTACCCAACTGCATATACAGCATGCACATGAAAGCATTTGGGTAATATACTGATGTTAGATGTTAATGTCCAGGTTTATTTTTAGCATTTCTTGTATGAATATGGCTTTGATTGACAATATCGATCCTGTCTCCAATAGCACTCTTTTTAACCATTCAACCACAAGAGTGTGAGTAAAATTAGGTTCTAATGAGGGTGAAGCCTGAGGTGCAGTCAGCATTCCAATTGATCACAAAGGTGTTCAGTAGGGTTATAGAGCTTTATAGCAGGTCAATCAAGATCCTCTATTTATGGAGCACTACTGTACCACAGTCCCCCATGTTGTTGGTTATCTAAAAAGTGCTAGCATTTACAGATGTTATTTTGACTGCTTCTAGAGTGTTTATTACGCAAGTCCTAAGCATTATAATTCTTTTGTCTTTCTTGTTTTCTCGTGATCCTTACTTAATTTACTCATGATCCCGACATAACAAGGTTTTTTTCCCGTTATCGAGATCATTTCCATGTCATTAGACATAATTTCTTCATGCTCTTGACAAAAAACAAGCTGTTTTTTTTACGGGATCTCGACATTATGAGCTGTTTTCTCGTGACATATGACATCATTTTCTCGGCATAACAAAATTCGTTTTCTCTCGATCTCGACATTATTTTCTCATGATTTCTACATGAGTGGTTTTCTCGAGATTACCACAATTTTCTTGACATAAGTTGTTTTCTCTTGATCATGACACAACTTATTTTGTCAAGATCATTCGAAATTGAGTCATAAACACGAGAAAACTAGAAAAAAGCATTATGCAAGACCTCTAAGGACCGATCGCAGTTTATACTCTTCTACAGCTGTCGGTATTCTGGTTTGTGCTCTATACAAGCTGAATATATCCGTAACTCGAATGTCTTCTGTTAAACAGCATCGAAATTTGTTTGCATGATACCTTGTGAGCAGCCTGTCTTCAGTTTGCCATGCAGAAAAGCACTAATATTATTACATTGTGCTCCATCAGGGAATAGTTTTCTTGGGTCTTTTCACGGTTTGGCGTGAGATGTGTTTGCATGGCAGAAGAGCAGGAAACAGGATCCAAAAGTGCAATCATTATTATGTTGTCAGTTTCAGTAATTGGTGAAATCAAAGGAACACACACATATACACAAACATCATCATCACCATCATCATCATAATCAAATGTGTTCCATGTGCAAGATTTTCGCAAAATCTTTTGGCTGCTCAGCACGAAATCCGAAAAGCTCATTGTCTTTTCTCACGGTTGCGAGTCAGAAAACTCCTCCACATGCAAGCAAAAAAAAAATAAAATCAATTACAGAAAAAAAACCCACTATTCATTTTAATATTCATAATTCAGTAGACAATATGAGAGCCAACAGTTTCTTGTTGTAGAATGAAAAGATTTGAGATAATTGAAATCGCTTTCGATTCGTCCAGTCTGTTTCATGTAGCGGTTTCTTTTTCTTTTTCTTTTTTTTTTAGTTTTCTCTGATGCTAAACCATAAAACGATGATAAAAAAAACTTCTTATCATTTCAAAGGTTGTGCGTGTGCCTATGAAAGGCTTAAATTCCACTTTAATGAGAACTCTAATTAATAATGAAATCTTCCATGAGCTCTATGATTGCAAAATCCTTTTTTTTTTTTATGAAGTACACCACCCAAGTTTTAGTGTGTTCTATAAATACGAAAAATACAAAAACAAAGCCAATTAAATGAAACTCATAAATAAGTTTGAATGGGTAATTCATTAAAAGTAATAAATTAAAAGTAATTTATTTGTTTGCTCTCAAACAATTGTATAATACAGTACTCAATCTTGGAGTTCCATGCAGCATATTCAAAAGACACATAACTTTTAGTTAAAGTGGTGGAAATTTCACAACTTCAGCATATTCAAAATTATATTTATCATGATTAAATATTAATCTATTTGTTACTACTTATATCAGAAATACACCATTCCTGAATACTACTGAAATACAATGAAAATACAAGCCCTCCTTTTACATTTCTCCTTAAAAACAGTATCCCAATTGCTGTCATAATAACCTCCACTCTTCTGGGAAGATGTTCTAGATTGAGGAAGGATTTGGACTGTAGTTAATGTCAACATTCTGCTACACAGACTCAAGACTACAGTTTGCTTCTGATCACCATCACTGCACCCCGCAACATCGTTTATCTGTAATAAATGGACATTCGGTGCAACCCAGATGAGGATGGGTTCCCTCGAGTCTGTTTCCACTCAAGGGTTTTTCCTTACGCCATCTCGGAGAGTTTTTCCTTGCCACAGTCGCCACCGGTTGGGGTTGCAGTCAGGGACAAACTTATACTTCTAAAGAACATATTTATTTTTTAACAATACATTTTCTGTGTATAGCTGCTTTGAGACAATGTTCATTGTTAAAAGAGCAATACAAATAAAAATGAATTGAAATGTATAGATTCCGAAGTGCAAAGATCCATGAAGTTCCCGAGCATTTAAAGAACTTTGTGGATGGATTTGGACTGTAATTTGTATCAACTGTGTACTACAATGGCTTAGAACCGCAGGTTGCATGAACAGTTCTGCATTTCAGCACCTATCACTGAACAGCACCTCAACAATGACGGAACTGTAAAGAATGGATTCAGTGTTGAGGATGAGGTTTTGGGTTCCTCGCAAGGTTTCTTTCTCATGCCATCTCGGAAATTTTTTCACTTTCGCCACTAGTGCGCTCATTAGGGATAAATTAACGTTTATAGGGAACAGATTTATGCATTCTTTATATAACTTTTTAACATATTTATCTCTGTAGAGCTGCTTTGAGACAGTGTCCATTGTGAAAAGTGCTACAGTTGAATTGAGTGTGCTTGTGGAGATTTGTGCTCATTCCGTTAGTAAAGTCCTGCACTGATGTAGGTTAGGTGAGGAGGCCTGGGGTACCATCAGAGTTCCAATTCATCCCAAAATTGTTCAATAGGTTTACAGAGCTTTATAGCAGACCACTCAAGATCTTCCGCTCCAACCCATGTAAACTGTATCTTCATGAAGCTTGCTATGTGTACCGGTAGCAGCCTAGATCCCACACCCATAGACATCCTATACAATTGGAGGAAAATTAACATATGTCTGGAAAGTCAGACTTCCCAGTACTTTTGTCTATATAGTGTATGTTGTGTGTTGACATTTGAGATTCCAGAATACAAACTGTGTGTAAACAATGTTACATTTATCACCATATTGTCTGTTTTGCTTCCTGGTTCCCCTTCAGGACTCGAGCTGCGTCGAAATGCTATGGGAACGCCCCTGCGTGACCGCACTCTGAACCACGTGTGTAATCTGACCAATAGGGGTTTTGAACATGACGTCATCAGCGGAAACAAGAAGCTACAAATGGCTGGGAGATGGACCAGATGATAGCTTTCTGCTCGTTCAGGTAAGCGCTGTTTCACTGTGTTTTCTCTGATCGAGTGATGGCTGGCAGACAGAATTTCCGAAAATGTGTTCATCCATGTCCGCGTTTCATTACCAGTAAGGATTCGCATGATCGGTGTGTTGTTTGCCTGGGAGTGGAGCATGCACAGTCGGCTCTCGAGGGAGTCGATTGCTCACATTGTAGCCACATGAATATGCGCACGCTTCGCTCCCAGAGAGCGCTTTTTGAGAAGAGCTCTCTCCCTCGCGGCTCCGGTCCCGCTCTCGCCGACGCGAAGCGGCGCCGGTGCTCGTGGGGCTCGCAGGCCGATTTAGCAGCGGGGTTGAAGTCGGATGAGTCCGCTTCAGCTTCGTCTGCTGAATTGAGCTTCTGCTCTCTCGGAGAAGCAGGCCCGATGGCTGCTTCTTCTCCCGGTACGAGCAGCGCGGCCTTACATGCCTCTCCTTCTGAGGAAGGTAAGCTGATGGATGCTAGCGAGCCCATGGATTCCTCTCAGCCTGTGCTGTACAAGGAAGTCCTTGAGGTCGTGACGCGAGCCGTTGCTAAGCTGGATCTAGCTTGGCCGGTGGAGCAGCAGAAGCAGCGCGCACCCAGTAAGCTGGATGAGCGCTTTCTGCGTCCTGTGTCACTTCCTCGGCGCCGGGGCCTGCCGTTTTTTTCCCTGATCTGCACACCAAGGTGTCCAGTTCCTGGGAAACCCTGTACTCAGCGCGTACTTCGTCTCACCACTCCTCGCTCTACGCGAACGTGGTTGTGGCTAAGGCGTGTGGCTACGGGCGATGCTGCGTGATGAAGAGATGCTAGCCAGCTATTTCTCTCCTAGCGTGGCATCGTCGCTGAAGGCTCCAGTGTTCCCTACTAAACCGCTACGTGCTACATCGGCTTTAGTAGGGAAGGCTTACGCGGCAGCAGGTCAGGCTGCGGGTTGTCTCCACAACATGGGTGTGTTACAGGCATACCAGGCTGACCTGCTACGTGATTTGGATGAGGGACTTAGCTCCGGGGCTGCTGACATTAAGGAGTTGCGTCGCGCTGCCAACTTAACCATTCGGGCCACAAAACACACGGCGCGGGCCGTTGGTCCGTCCATGGCGGCCCTGGTGGCCACAGAGAGGCATCTGTGGCTCACCTTGTCTGACCTCCCGGACAAGGATCGAGCTGTGCTCTTGAACGCACCGATGGCTCCTCCTGGCCTGTTTGGTGACGCTGTGACGGCGGTCGTGAACAGGTTTCAGGAGTACCTCCCTCGCCGATCTCGTGGGGCTGGTCGGCGGCCAGCCTGGTCTTTCCGAGCACCGCGCAGCCCAGAAACAGCTCTGGGCCCAAAAAGGAGCAGGCTGACATGAGGGTCACCCTCGCCTCCAGCAAACGGGCTGTGGTGCACGGCCTCCCTCCAGCGGGCATCTCTCTCCACTTCCGCCCAAAGTTTCAGTACGGATGGGGGAGACCCGCCGCCGCTCTCGAGGTGTCATCAGCTGCAGGGCCCCATCCCAGCTGCTCTAAATGGGTCAGAGGCCTGTCCCGAGGGGCTGGTTCCCATGAGGAACTTTCTGGCAGCTTGGGAGGGGCTGCCAGAGGTCTCCGTGTCGTCGCGTGACGCTAATGATGGACACTTCCCTCACGGGGTGGGGAGCGGTCATGAGTGGCCACTCCGCCCAGAGTCTGTGGAGCGGCCCACGTCTCTCGTGGCACATAAATTGCCTGGAGATGATGGCAGTGTTTTGGGGTTAAAACACTTTCTCCTGGACCTGAGAGATCGCCATGTGTTGGTCTGCACGGACAATACGGCGGTGGTCTCTTACATCAACCACCAGGGGGGTCTCCCATCTTGTACAAGCTAGCGCGAGCGGTCCTCTTGTGGTCTCGGGACAGGTTCCTGTCCTTGAGGGCCATTTACATCCCGGGTCGGTTGAATGTCAGAGCAGACGCCCTGTCGAGGCAGGGGCCAAGGCCTGGGGAATGGCGTCTCCACCCCGAGGTGGTGGAGCTTGTGTGGCGGAGGTTTTACAGAGCCCAGGTGGATCTTTTTGCGACCCAGGAGACCTCGCACTGTCCCCTCTGGTTCTCTCTCTCTCACCCAGCCCCGTTAGGGCTGGATGCCATGGTACAGTCGTGGCCGAGGCTACGCCAGGAACACCTTTCCTCCGATCGCTCTGCTCCCTGGGGTTCTGGAGAGAGTTTGCCGGGATGGAGTCTGTCTTCTCCTGGTAGCGCCTCGATGGCCGGGCAAACCGTGGTTTGCTGATCTGGTGTCCCTACTCGAGGGCCCTCCGTGGGAAATTCCTCCCAGGAGGGATCTTCTCTCACAGGCGGGCGGAACCCTGGTTCACCCCCGCCGGGAGTTGTGGAGGCTGTGGCTGTGGCCCCTGAAGGGGTGGAGAGACCCTCCTCCATTCCAGAGCTCCATCCACGAGAAGGTCATACGCCGCACAATGGCGACTGTTCACGTCTTGGTGCGGTCATGTTGCAGGCATTCTGCCCTCCTCCGTTTACAGCCCCCGACCAGGAGCAACAGCACCGACTGTGTCCAGTGCGAGCACTGGATACTTACATCCGCAGGACGAGTCCGTGGAGGAAGTCGGAGCAGCTGCTTGTCTGCCATGGCAATAACAGGAAAGGTTTCCGCCAATAAGCAGACTTTGAGCAGATGGGTAGTGGATGCGATTGTGTCGGCTCACGAGTCCTCTGGCCTCCCCGCACCGCTCGGGGTTCGAGCTCACTCCACCTGTGTGGAGTGTGGCGGCCTCTACGGCCTGGTCCGCTGGAGTGTCACTCCAGGACATCAGTGACGCTGCGGGTTGGTCCACCCCGCTGACCTTTGTCAGGTTCTATGACCTTGACCTCAGAGCCACCCCGGGCTCCTCTGTCCTGCGTGCTGGTGCCGAGGCCCTCACTCTCTAGGCAGGTCAGTGTGGCGTGATTGGACACTCGTTCCCATAGTGTTTCGACGCAGCTCGTGTTCCTGAAGGGGAACGTCTCTAGGTTACGACAGTAACCCTAGTTCCCCGAGGGAACAAGACGCTGTGTCTCCATGCCACACTCCCTGCATCCCTGCGGCGCTTACCTTTTCTCGCAGGAGCTAGCGTCTGGTCCATCTTGCAGCCATTTGTAGCTTCCTGTTTACGCAGCGTCGCCCGCTGATGACGTCATGTTCCAAATGGCTATTGGTCAGATTACACACGTGGTTCAGAGCGCGGTCCCATAGCGTTTCGACACAGCGTCTCGTTCCCTCAGGGAACTAGGTTTACGGTCGTAACCTAGAGACGATGGGTTATATGCCATGTTTCTGTGTATCCACATCTCCTCTGTTCTAAACACCTTAAACACTCAACAGACTAAAGCTTCTTGAATCATGGTGAATTTCTATGTACAGCAGAAAGCATCCTTAACACCTGCATCACAGTGAGGTACTATAACTGCACAGTGTGTGACCAGAAAGCACTACAGCGAGGTGTGAGAACCGCACAATACTGTATATCACTGGGACACAGCTGCCCAACATTACGGGCATTTATCAAAAACGTGGGGTGAGAGGTGTTATCAAGGAGATCTCCCATTCCCATCATGGACTGTTTGCATATCTACTATCAGCAAAGTCCACTACAGTGCTGCAGAAGTCTGCAGTGTCTCGCAAAGACTCTAGAACAGCCTTTTCTACTGATGCTGCACTCTGGCAGTTTCTTTTTCTACACTTCTTTATACAACCTCAAGTCCAAATTTGTGAAAAAAAAAACTATATTTTATTCACAATAGAACATAGAAAACTAAGGTAATGTACCATTTTAAGTAAAAAAATGAGGCTGATGGCTGCAACACGTCTAAAAAAAATTAGGATGGGGCAACAAAAGTCTGGAAAAAAAGTAAATGTTATTAAAATTAAACAGTTGGAGAAACTTTTGCAACTAATGTCAACAGGTCAGTAATATCATTTGGTATAATTGGTGTTTCTCTCTGAAGTGAAGATGGGTAGAGCTTCACCAAACTAAGAGAGATTGTGTCTACAAATTGTGGAACATTGTCAAAATAACGTTCCTTGCAAAAAAAAGCTCACCAAAATATCACCAAAATATCTCACCATTCACAGTACATAATATCAAATTAAATTTTTTTAATTGGGTTTGTATTTTAGATTGCCTGTATTCATTGTATGTCTTTAATAGATCATATTCTATGCATCATACTGTAGGCTTCTACCTCAGTGTACACATTTCTTATTTATTTATGAATTTATTCATTATTATTATTATTATTATTATTATTATTATTATTATTATTTTATATAACCTTATTTGCACTACTGATATGTACATACTGTTTTCTTTTACCTGTACAGCGATATATAACTATTGCTCTTTACTATTTCACAGTGGCAGGCCATCAGGGCCAGCATAGCCTTCTCTGCTTAAACAAAATCACTGATAATATTTTCCCTAGAAATATGTATTAAATTATTCAGAATCATCACTGTAAGCGCCTGTAGCATAAAGTACATGATGCATCAGTTGGCAACCCCGGGGCCATCTAGCAGGCGTACAATTACAGCATTTTCATGTCATTTGATTGGATGGTCAGATGGCGCATTAGTCAGAGCTCGCGAATCGCATCTGTAGCAAACTGCACAAGCTTGAATAGATTTGTGTGGATTTGATAGCTGTTTTTTTATATTCCACAATGACTGACTGAGAAGAAGAATTTGGTTTGGTCGCAGATACAGTTACAATGACATTTACAAGATGGACTTTTCAAGAAAAAATGGACATCCTAGGGAAAGCTCGGCCAAACAATTCAAAACATTTGAACTTGTTCATGAACCATTTATACGATGTGTGTTTCTTTCCTCTAAGATTTAGACAAAAACACACAATTTGCCTTCATTTTAAATCCCCAGGGAAACTACGATGCACAGAAAAAAATGTACAAAAATGCACAAAAACTCTAGGGTCATTGTATGAGGTTTACTGCTTCTGTATTTTGGGGGTGCAGCTGTGGCTACAGTGAAAGGAGACTTGTTGAATTGTTTTCTTTTTTTTTTTGAATAAGTGATGCCATTTATTGTCGCTGTATGAGATTCTTGTCTGTGATGCTCTCTATAGCATCATAATGATGTGGATTGATTCTGGTAGGACACCACTGCTATTTCATTTCATTTACTTGCTATTTGCACTACTGGTTAAATGCAAACTGCATATTAATGCCTCTGTACTTGTACTTGTATAATGATAAAAGAATAAATCTACAGTTTATGTCTCTCTTAGTTAGACTTGAGGACTACAGCATAAAACTGCACATTGTAAGATTTTTGCTGCAGATACTTCCAAGTCTCCTAGACTTCCATGCAAATTCGCAACATCTCTCCTGCGAATATTTAAAAGCAGCGAGAGGAGACAGGTTTTTCTAAAACATATGCGTGGAGTCAAATACAAGATGTACGAGGCATTTGAATGTAGTCTCGCCAAATGAAAATACTCTGATAAAGTACAGATGCTTGAAAAATGCATTTCATTACATTTAATATGACATTGCTACTGCGCAGCACTTTATAATGCATTTTTTTTCTTGGATTTTACTTGGATTCTACTTTATTAGAGTATTTACATTTGAAAAAAAAAAACGTACAGTATATGATAAGTTAACTTACACCAACTTATATTACCATTTGGGGATACTTATATGGCTCATATCTTACATTAGGAATTCAGTGGACGTAATTCAAAAATCCAAAAATCAGTAGTCAATTTGTGCTTCTGCAGAGAATGCACAGAAAATATATTATTGTTCCCAACAGAGTTGTAGGCTGATGATGTCTTAAGTTTGCAACTTAGTGAACCAGTGTTGATTTATTCATTGATGGAGACTTCAAAGCACTTTTGTGCATTGTTGAGGATAAGGGCGTCTTTTAAATGCCGTATATGTGTAGGACTGTAGGTTCCCTGGTGGTCTAGTGGTTAGGATGCGGCGCTCTCACCACTGCGGCCTGGGTTCGATCCCCGGTCAAGGAACCAACCCCAGCCATTAGGGTTGCACAAGCCTTAGTGCCGGTATAAATGGTGAGGGATGCGTTAGGAAGGGCATCCAGCGTAAAAACATGAGCCAAATCAAACATACGGATGGTCTGCTGTGGCGACCCCTAATGGGAGAAGCCGAAAAAAAGAAAATTTATATATGTGTAGGACTGTAGTGTTTTTTTGTAGTTGTTGTTTTTTTTCATAACAAATGTGATTTCATATTGTATAATTCCGCTCGGATTTCATATCACATGAAAATGAATTAAGTAGGTGTTAAGCGAAATTTACTGGATGCTGTACTCAATTAGAAGAAAATCAATGTCTTCTGGCATCAAATACACCAAGTATTTGGACCCCAGCCATATGTGGCCATATAGGTCCCTTCCCAAATTGTGCCCACAAAATTGAAGGCCCGCAATTGATCAGATATCTTTGGATGCGGTAGAATAACAATTTTACCTTCACTTGACCTGTTCCAAACCTGTTCCAGCATGACAATGCTCCTGTGAACAAAGCCAGCTCCATGAAGATATGGTTTACATGGGTTGGAGTGAAAGATATAACCTATTGAACGCCTTTAGCATGAATTGGAATGTTAACTGCACCCCAGGCTTCCTCACATCACCTACATCAGTACCTGATTGTACTAATACCCTTTAGCCTAAATTAGCACAATTAGCAGACTAAATGTTCAATGGGAACATCTAATCCCAGTTTTTCCTCAAGTCTATGACCTCTAATGTGTTTCCTGAAAGTCACAAACCTACTCTTTGTTGAATTCCTGACAGGTGAGTTGGATCAGGACCAGCCTCTTTAGCATTCTGTCTATATGTCAGTTTCGGCTTGTGTGTAGCCATGTGTTACAGATGGGCTGTCTACCATGAAAAAAAAAACCTAATCGAAGGACACTCTCATGCTTCCTCTCACCTGGGTTCGCCCCTCCCTCTGGGTCGAGAGAAATAACTACGATAAGCACCGGGTCCATAGAAATTGTCATGAATAATATTAACTTAAATCCCTTTGGTGCCGTATGTGTTTTATTTAAAATAAATTAGCATCCCTCTTAAAGTAGCAGTCCTTTCCTGCTACAGTCCAACAATTTCACCTCAGGCTATAACAAAAAAGGTATATTTGATTTATTGGACATTAAACAGCAACTTAATTTGACTAAAGGGATCTAGATCTTTTCCTAAATAGTGTTCAGAGCAAAACCTCATAAGTGCACAGTTTCTTCAGAATATACACATCCCAAAAGCCTAGCCAAGTTATAAATATATAATTAGCCATTTATTTAATATTTAAAATGGGAAATTGTACTTAAATCTCATGCGCAGGAAATCTACAGCCCATCAAATAATCATTGAATTAAATTTCATGTAAATGAAGTGGTAAGAAAAACTGATTAATGACATCTTAGAATCATTTAAATGCATACATGATAGAAGGAATAAAAGCATGATAGAGAGTGTGTGGGGAGAAGGGAGGAGGGGAGGGGGGTTCAGAGATACTCTATAGGATAGTCATATAATTAGCAACAATAAATGCATGTTCCCTTTGTTTCTGTTGAATTATCTATGCAATGGGTAAATACATATAAGATTTGGGCAGCGAATGACTAGAGGAAAGTTCAGTGGACAGATGAGTCCAAATTTGACATTTCTGGTTTAACAGAAAAACTGTAAGAAGTAAAACAGGACCGAAAATGTGATCAGACTACTCACCCCACAGTTAAACATGGGGGTGAAATCTTAATGGTTTGGGGTTGTTTTGGGGCAGGGAAGGTTGGAAACTTATACTGGGTTAAAGGAACCAACATGGCAACCACCATGCAATTCCATCTGCAGCTCCTTGAAAACGACGTCACCATACAGCAAGAGGACGAGTCAAAGAGTAGGTCCAAGCTCTGTAAGCGTTATTTAGAATAGGATGGAGTGTTATCTATTGTATCATGAAATTTTCTGCCCGGTCACTGCACCTAAATCCTGTTGAAGAGCTCTGGGATGAACTGGATCTCAAGGTCAGAAAGAAATCTCCAGCTGGAGAAGAACAACTTTGCCAAAAGGCACGGCAAAGTATTTAAGCCGAATGTTTGTAGAAACAAACTATCCAGATGCAGAGAGTGTGTAAGCAATTCATGCTAAGGGAGGATTTTGTTTATTGAGTAAGTCAAAGTAAATCTTTATACTGTAAATTTTTGCATATAACAACAAAAACAACATGCATGTGTCTTTAAAAAAACATCAAACACTTGGTGTTTCCAAACTTTTAACTGGCCGAGTATGTAGATCAATACTTAAATTTACTGCATCTGAATGAGCACAAATCTCACAAAATCTAGTGGAACATCTTCCCAGAATAGTGGAGATTATATAACAGCAAATGGGGACTAATAGTGGAATGAGATGTTCAAAAATATGAATCCATGTTAGAAGAATTTTCACTTCAGCTATGTAGAAAGCCCTCAGCACTCTGTGGAAGACTTTTCATTACATATTCATAGCTACAATTTCTCACATTCTGCCGATGCAAGTACATTTTCAGTCCTTCTTGTTGTTTCATAGTATTACTTGCTTTTTAAATTGGCTAATAATGCCTTAACCTTAACCCAGATTCGTGTTGTTTCTTTAACATGAGCTTAATGCCACACAGGCAGCCTTCACTAAATTAGTGCACAATGTATGAGTTTGGTAGTAAAATCACATATCTTTAAACATCAGGCTCATTTCATAGACCTGTGAAAAAAAACAAAAAAATCTGTATTTTACTAGTTTCTGATTGGCTACATTAAAATGGTAGCTTACATTTATGCCTGATTTTTTTTCCTCAAAGATATTTATGATCTTCACTATTAATTCGGATTTGGAACTCCTTCCTGCATACTCATTGCCAACAAACCTTAGGAAAAAAGTCATATTTTCAATATATTTTTATATATAGAACACTTTTAACAATGGACATTGTTTTAAAGGAGCTTTACAGAGATAAATTAGTTTTACATTTGTATAAGAGATTAGTGTGTATATGTTTGTTACTTATAATTGTAAGTTCATCTCTAATGAGCCAGTGGAGACCGTGGGAAAGGAACCCCATCCTCATACTTAACACAGAATGTCTGTTCATTACAGTTCCATCATTGTTGAGGTGCTGTTCATTAATAGGTGCTGAAATGAAAAACTGTTCATGGAAACTCTGGTCCTGAGCCATTGTAGTTGACTGTTGAAATTAATTAATGTGCAAATTCATTGAAGTTCTTGAGTTGATCAGTCATGGATCTTTAGGCTGTAGAGGTGAAACCATTCCCAGCTGCAAAGAGTGTCTCCAATTTTATCTTTAAATTGAAAATCAGGATCATGCCATTTTGGTTAGATGGGGTGCTTAATCTCTAATTCCATAAAGTTAACAGGCTTTTATAATAATGTAAATAAAAATGTGAAAAGAACGAAGCTTTTTAATAAACGACATTCAATTCAATTGGAGATTGAAACTCCAACACCATCCAGCGGTAGAGAGTCAGGATGAATCAGGGTGATTCGAAGAGAAGAAAAGGACAGGAGAGAGAGAAGAAAAGTAGAAGAGTGACAGGGAGAAAGAGAAATATGGAGTGTATCAAAGTTGAAAAGAATATAAAGTGAATTATAATGTTTCAAATGTAATAGCATGCACCAAAAGAGTTCTCCATCTTCATCTATGACAACTGAAGCAAACATTTGTCTAAAACCAATTGATTATTTAGTTGTTTAAGCATTACTACACTGCTGTAAGGGTGACCCTGAATAGTCGAAGATTTGATGCTTCAAAAATCATACAAAAAATTTCACAGTCGAATTTTTGTAGAAGTGTTATAATCATGAGGATCATGCTAATTTGTTTATATTGGGGTGCTCAATGTCTGATTTTACATAGAACTCCTGGTTCTCTCACAAAAAATTAACATTAATTGTTAATAAAAATGCCAAAAGAAAGAAGCTTTTAATAAATATTTAAAAATAAATACATCCTCCCTGTGACAGATTAAAATTTTACTTCAAATGGTCTTTGACTGGATCTTGGCAGCAGGTATTTATATATTTAACCCAGTGTCTATGAGATTCTGTAAACTTCTTTACTGTTTAATTTTATAAAAAAAAAAAAGTTTTTGTTTTTTGTTTGTACTAAGAGCACGCTCGCACAGACAATTTAGCCGATTTCATTTGATTTGCTGACGTGAAATGCAAATCCTGTCTGCAGTGTGGCCTTTCTGCAGTTATTTATTATATATTTATAATATATTATAATATTTTTTTCAGGTTAATTGATCCAAAATGTTTTAAGACATTTTTTCTATATCTTTGTGTACATTGTGGCTTTGAAATGTTATGAGGAATCGTTTTATGAACGCTTTTTCCACCTTGCCTTTCATTTCAGCTTTAAAAAGATAAAAAAAAAAAGGCATTGTCAGTTTTGTCTATAACTTGACTGGCAGTTTTGGTGCCTTTATTAGAAAGTTGTTTCTGTGTGCTGTGTGTGAAAGAAAATAAAATCTGTCTAACCACTTGTTGACTATGGGCAAGTCTTGACAAGTCTGACTCGTCTATGTAGATCCTTTTCTGGGACACCTCTACACGGCAGTTAATATGAATGGAGTCTAATTGTCACAACATCTCAGATGATCACATCCAGGTAAAGTCATTCAAAAGCCCATTCTTCGAAGCCTGCTCATGAAGTCTTCCCAGTTTATTCGATTGCTCTGCCTTGCATTGTCTTTTAAATCTTGGATTATCAATGTGAGTTTAATGATTAATGCTTGACTGTGTTTGCTCTCTGCTTGTTTTTCTATTGTACTGTAATAAATATCCACACATGAAATTTTACACCTCCAGCCATTCTGATATTTAACAAAAAGTCCAATGACCTGAAAAGAGGCAAGAAAACAGAACGTCATTCATACCTATTATGATTTTGTTGTTTTTAATTTTCTCCTCTCTTGAGCTGCGATAATTCTTCTCACAAGACTGTACTCCCACAAGTTCAACACTCCTCTCAAACAGAAGCTTCCCACCAGGGATTACGCACCAGAGGGCTGTAAATTCTATTATTTTTCCAGTCCATCTGGCCAAGCACTTCCCTGTCCTTTGGACAACATCCACATTGGATTCGCAACAGAGCTAGGGCATTTCATATTGAGCAGTCACTTTGACCAGGCTTTGTAGTAAGATGTATATAGGGAGGGGGGTTTACACGCCAGCATGTTATCAGAATCCAGAGTCCAGCAAGGAGCTTGTCAGCAGACACACACAGAGCATGATCTATGAAGTGCCATACATCAACTGCCTTCCACCAAAACAGCACTAAACAAATCTTGCCTTCATTTTTCAGTGTCAAGGTTGACATTCAAGGTGTTGGTGTGACTTAATGTTTCTGTTTCGCTTTAGTAAGCACGAGCAGCCATTCACCGTTTTAGCCCAAGGCCCCTGAGGCCCAACTAAACAGGTTTCCACTTCCACACAAGATTTATTATAAAAGAAAAGTCAAAACCTACATGAGGGAACATGTAGATATTACTTAGAAACTTGATTGGCAGATACTCCAATTGAATTGAATTCAATTCAATAAAAACATTTTATACAATACAATTCAATTCAATTCAATTCATTTCTATTTGTATTTTAACAATGAACAATGTCTCAAAGCAGCTTTACACAGATAATGTGGTGATTAAAAGTGAATATGTTCTTTATAAGTGCGAGTTTGTCCCTGATGATCGAGCCGGTGGCGACTGTGGCGAAGGATAAACTCCCCGAGATGGCATAAGGAAGAAACCTTAAGAGGAACCAGACTCAAGAGGGAACCCATCCTCATCTGGGTTGCACCAAATGTCTATTTAGAGCAGATATATGATGTTGCGGGGTACAATGATGATGATCAGAAGCGAAAAGTAGTCCTGAGTCGATGTAGCAGACTGTTGACATTAACTACAGTCCAAATCCATCCTCAAAGCTCCAGTTTTTACTCCGGAATTTCATGGAACCACCCAAGGCGTTGATGAGAAACCGTCCCCAGCTGCACAGAGTGGCCTCTAATCAAAGAGAACACTATCCAGAGGCAGGCCTGGACAAAGTGGGAAGATCCATGGAGGGGAGAGGGGCAGGAACAGTGGTCACTGGAGCCTCAGGAGCATTTTCTTTACGAAGCGTGTCAAGCACCTCCTGTGATTTAAGCCGGATATCCGCAACGGTGTCAAAACGGAGACCTTTAAGCTGGATCTTCATCTTCAGGAAACTGGCAAAGTCCGCACATGCCAAATCTGAGATCATGTGGATTGTTTTCCGACGATCATCATGCACAAGCTGCTGAATGGTTCCGACAGTTTTGGGGGTTGAGCTCGTTCTGAGCTCTCGTCGTCTTCCATCGATGTCCTTTCGCTTTTAAAATGCGCATACCACTCAAAACACCACAGACGACTCATTGCGGCATCACGGTATGTCAAACGTATGTCGTGTCAAACATATCTGTTTGGAAGATTTAGCCAGTTTAACACAGAATTTCATGTAACGCACCATTAATCTCTAAACTTTTGGATACCAATTCGTAGTCACAAACCAAAGCAAGGGTCATAACGCAGAAATTCAAAAGATCTGAATTTAAACACTCTTCAAGGTCCATTTGAAACATAAAGAAAAAAAATGGGTTCCAGTGGGATAATCATACTATCTAAGGAGGTTTTTTCTTGCCGCAAGGGATAAATACGCAGACGTTAAAAGTGATTTTTGTTCTATAATGCTGAAATTCTGTAAAGCTGTTTATTGTAAAAAGCACAATAGAAATACATTTTAATCAAATTGAATTATGACTACTTCATGTTCTAGTTTGGAAATCTTTCTAATACATCAATACGAGTCACATTTTCAGGAAGACTTTGCATCTCGAGTTTTTTAAGTTGCTTTATATAGTTGTGTAGTCAGGTCTAGAAGAAGTTGTTTGGTGGTTTGAACTCCTGAAGATTTAGCAGCATATTTTTAATCTAAATACGAATCAAGCAGTCATATGCTATGGTAGGTTTATTTAATCTATTGTATAATTCAATTACACTAGAATTAGCATGGTAATCGATTAACATGCTTATTATAGCGTAAATGTATTAGACATCATTCAATTTATATATGAGGAGTATCTATGATTACGACTCAAAACTGCGCATGAGATGAAAAACATTGCCTTTTTACAGCTTTGTAGGGGTTCGTATGATTCATACATTATAATTATTTTAAAATGTCACATTCATAGATTTAAGATTAACCTTGACTGGCATTCCATGGTAATTTTTATGGTAATGAAAAAATATACTATTAAAAAATACATTCAAAAATCAAAATACTATTTGAGTGAGAGTTGAATGACAGATAAAAACAGATAAAAACGCAATCAACATGTCGAAATCAAGGAGAAATTTCAACAGAAACGAAATTGAAAATGAGAATACAGTACAGAAAAAATAATAAATCATGTATACAATGAGTGAAAGTGTGACATTGGAAATCTGTATGTTTAATAATCACATGTGCAAATTATAAGGCCGTAGAGTGTAAGGTAACAGGAGACTCCCTGTAAACTAACGACAATAAGAAACACGTGGAATGTGTTGTAAGTGGGAATGATAACCAATAGGTTGAGCAATTTTCAATGTTTATGGAAGAAGTCTCTAATGTTGAGAGACTTTGTAACAGGCAGAGTCAGCAAACTTATATATTACTTTCTAAACAATGTATTATTTTTTTTTTACACAAGAATATCATGTGAATTCAGCAAAAAAATTGGGGAAAGTGGATGGAAAATAAAAGTACTTTTTATGAGTCAGGAACATGGACTGGGACATTATTTCCTATCAGAAAATCATGAACCATGATCAGGAAATCAACATAAGTCATGTTGTCTTGCACATAAAAGTGTGTGTGTGTGTGTGTGTGTGTGTGTGTGTGTGTGTGTGTGTGTGTGTGTGTATAAATATATATTTATATTTATATAAACAGATACAGGGAGGAAAATAAGTATTTGAACACCCTGCTATTTTGCAAGTTCTCCCACTTAGAAATCATGGAGGGGTCTGAAATTGTCATCGTAGGTGCATGTCCACTGTGAGAGACATAATCTAAAAAAAATCCAGAAATCACAATATATGATTTTTAAACTATTTATTTGTCTATCAGCTAGAATTCTGACCCTCAAAGACCTGTTAGTCTGCCTTTAAAATGTCCACCTCGACTACATTTATTATCATAAATTAAAGGCACCTGTTTGAGGTCGTTAGCTGCATAAAGACACCTGTCCACCTCATACAATCTGTAAGAATCCAACTACTAACATGGCCAAGACCAAAGAGCTGTCCAAAGACACTAGAGACAAAATTGTACACCTCCACAAGGCTGGAAAGGGCTACGGGGAAATTGCCAAGCAGCTTGGTGAAAAAAGGTCCACTGTTGGAGCAATCATTAGAAAATGGAAGAAGCTAAACATGACTGTCAATCTCCCTCGGACTGGGGCTCCATGCAAGATCTTACCTCGTGGGGTCTCAATGATCCTAAGGAAGGTGAGAAATCAGCCCAGAACTACACGGGAGGAGCTGGTCAATGACCTGAAAAGAACTGGGACCACCATTTCCAAGGTTACTGTTGGTAATACACTAAGACGTCATGGTTTGAAATCATGCATGGCACGGAAGGTTCCCCTGCTTAAACCAGCACATGTCCAGGCACGTCTTAAGTTTGCCAATGACCATTTGGATGATCCAGAGGAGTCATGGGAGAAAGTCATGTGGTCAGATGAGACCAAAATAGAACTTTTGGGTCATAATTCCACTAAACGTGTTTGGAGGAAGAAGAATGATGAGTACCATCCCAAGAACACCATCCCTACTGTGAAGCATGGGGGTGTTTTTCTGCACCTGGAACAGGATGACTGCACTGTATTAAGGAGAGGATGACCGGGGCCATGTATTGCGAGATTTTGGGGAAATCTTCCCTCAGTTAGAGCATTGAAGATGGGTCGAGGCTGGGTCTTCCAACATGACAATGACCTGTAGCACACAGCCAGGATAACCAAGGAGTGGCTCTGTAAAAAGCATATCAAGGTTCTGGCATGGCCTAGCCAGTCTCCAGACCTAAACCCAATAGAGAATCTTTGGAGGGAGCTCAAACTCCGTGTTTCTCAGCGACAGGCCAGAAACCTGACTGATCTAGAGAAGATCTGTGTGGAGGAGTGGGCCAAAATCCCTCCTGCAGTGTGTGCAAACCTGGTGAAAAACTACAGGAAACGTTTGACCTCTGTAATTGCAAACAAAGGCTACTGTACCAAATATTAACATTGACTTTCTCAGCTGTTCAAATACTTATTTGCAGCTGTATCATACAAATAAATAGTTAAAAAAATCATACATTGTGATTTCTGGATTTTTTTTTTTTTAGATTATGTCTCTCACAGTGGACATGCACCTACGATGACAATTTCAGACCCCTCCATGATTTCTAAGTGGGAGAACTTGCAAAATAGCAGGGCCTTCAAATACTTATTTTCCTCACTGTATATATTCACATTTCAGCAACCGTTTTGGTGTGTCTTCTCAAGGAACAATACTATAGAAATAAAACTTGTGCAGGTTGTAGAGCAGTACAGGTTTACTGTCGTCTAAAAATAACTCCAGAAGGTTAGTGATGAGAGCAAAGCAACGGGTTGGTGTGGGAGAACTTAGGAAAACAAATACTGCATCTCCGTACTGGATCAGATTTAAGACAGTTTTAAGAATGCTCTCCTTAAAATGTCTAAAAGGATTGGAGATATTTACAATTTACAAAAGCAAGACATTGTATGTAAAATGGAATGGTCTGAATCCCTCTTCTTATACAGTATCTCACAAAAGTCAGTACACCCCACACATTTTAGCAACCATATTTGAATGTCTTTTCAAGGAAAAATACTATTGCTTGAGAATATTTAAAAATAGTCAATGTGCAGTTTGTATAGCAGTACAGATTTACTGTCCTTTCCCTTCTGCAACCTCTAAAGCAATGCTGCAGCACTCATGAGCACGAGGACTCGACTTCTTTGATGGACGCTTGCAAAGCCTGTTCCGAGTGGAATCCGTCTTGGAAAACCTCTGTATGACCCTGGCCACTGTACTATAACTGAGTTTCAGGGTGTTACTGATCTTTGTATCGCCTCGGAATCTTTGTGGAGAGCAACAATTCAAACTCTCAAATCCTCAGAGAGTCTTTACCATGAGGTGCCATGTTGAACATCCAGTGGTCAGTATAAGAGAATTGTACTCAAACCACCAAATTTGAACTCCTTGAATACAAGATACACAAAATGTGTGTGGTTCTGTCAAGCAGATGAATGCATGAACATGATTAATAGGACATGTGGGTTTGCCTGGTTACACTACATACAGCTGTTATCACTTAGGGTGTACTTACTTTTGTTGCCAGCTATTTGAACAATAATGGCTGTATATTGAGTTATTTTCATAAGACAGTAAATATGTACTGCTCTACAAGCGGCACCTTGACTACTCTAAAATATATATCCAAGTTTTATTTCTATTGTATTCTCTTGAGAAGATATACAGTGCAACCTCGATACTCGCGGGGGTTACGTTCTATGATCCCTCGTGAGTAACAAGAAATCGCGAGGTTTTGACTCTCTGTTTGATGGTTCCTTTTTCAAGGGGAATTGTACATGTACTGTACCGTGAACTCAACCAAAATTGTGAATTGAGAATTTATTTACTACTTTAAATGGATAATACAATTATTAAATTGTTCTTCAAAAATTTTATGTAATTTATTAGTACAAGCTAAAATGTTTAAAATGTTACTCCGAACTTTCGAGCCACTCACGGCTTATCGCGAACTATCAGATTATTTCACGAGAAAGGTTGCCAACTATTAAGGTTGCGAGTATTGAGGTTCCATTGTACTACAATGGTTGCTGAAATGTTAGGGGTGTACGCACTGAGATATTGTGTTTGTGTATATATACAGTGTTGAGCAGTAACGCGTTACTAGTAACTTTTGACAGTAACTAATACTGTAACGCGTTACTTTTTAAATAAAAGTAACTCCGTTACCGTTACCGTATGGTGCGTTACCCGTTACTTTTTTAAATTAATGAATCTGGGCTGAAGTGTATCCTACAGTCTGACCTGTTTACAGCAGAGACGCATTGTAGGATTGGTGGATGAACCACTGTAAATACGAACAAGACGCACTGTGGGCGTGTCTCCGTTTATTCAGGTCTGTGCGGCAGTAATGGCGAGTCGAGGCGAGAGCAAGACGAGTTTCTCAAAGTGGAAATATGCTCATTATTTCACTTTAGTTGAGCATAAAGACAAAAAGTTTTTAGTCAAATGTAAGCTGTGTCTTTCTGGTCTGAAGGTCGTATCTACTGCGATATCAGCACCTCCAGAAACTCCACAAAGCTAGAAGCTAGCCCGATGTTATGTTGTACATTGTTGATAGTTTTCATACTTAAGCTGTGAAAGGAATATTTTTAAGAGCTCAACACAACAGCTTTTATGATGCAGAAGCCACTTTAGTTTTTGATTGTGAATATATTATTCAGCTTGTTTTGTTATTTATTTCAGAAATCCTTGTGATATATTCAGTTTGTGCTGCTCTGACTTTAATAAAATAGTGTTTAAAAATTACTTTGTGTTTAAGTCAGTTTTGTGTTTGTATAGACCATAACGCATAAAAGGGCATTAATGGAAACATTAAAGAACGTTCTTTAAAAAAGTAACTAAAAAGTTAACAGTAACGCATTACTTTTTGGTGAAAGTAATCAACAAAGTAACTAAGTTACTTTTTGAATGAAGTAACGAGTAACTGTAACTAGTTACTATTTTTTATTAACTAGCACAACACTGTATATATATATATATATATATATATATATATATATATATATATATATATATATATATATATATATATATATATATATATATACAGCTTAATGGTTATTCTTTCATTGTTACTTTGTTTTCATAATTAAACCCATGCACCAAATTTAGTTTTTCATATTCAAACAAAACCATCTGACATCCTTGTTATTATATGACAGAACATGAATATTGAATTCTAGGGTTGGTTTGCAGGACAGACATCTTCTAGATCATTGGTTGTCAAAGCTTTTCCATTTAAAGCCCACAACATGTGGTACCTCACTGTCTGATTCCCAAACCAAATATTTGCCCTGGACAGTGAGACGTTAGTAGTGGACAATACTGGAATCTACCGAAGTTCTACAGTTGTTGCTTGATTGTTCTATTACAAACATTTTCAAACTGGAACAAAAGCCAAGGAACTGGCAACAGAACATTTGAAGTCCATAGAGTATAATAAACAGAGCATAAGGGTTAAGATGCTGGAGAATGGACATGAATTGTAATTGTCTACAGTGGGTTTATAGCTTTTGAATTTTGTGTTAGGACTCTTGTTTTGTGACTATTTTTTGGATTTATCTCACGTGGATAATTTGTCAGTCCCTGTGTTTACCAGTGGCTCTCAATTTTGCATTTAAGGTTTACATGTTTATCCATATCTATAAAGTTTTAGTGCTTGGACCCGTTATATGTGTCTAGAAAGCCTTGCAAAGAGTCCTGTGGTGTATCACAGAGAGAAACGTAAAAAAAAGGGAATGTTACCAACACTGGTCACCAGGTGTGCATAGCAGAGTGGTGTATGACAAGAAGCAGAAAACTCCTTGAAAAAAAGCCAGACATGTGATGTTCACTTATGTCTCCTCAAATTCTTTTTTGAGTTTCCACAGTGGCATTCCACCTTGAAAGACCAATTACAGGGTTGGTCTTTGTCTCCCCAGGTGTTATAATTCATTACTTCTCAAGCCCAATGACATGTCCTCGCTTGCAGATTTATTAAATCAAAAAGTTTCACACAAATTTAAAACAATGTCTTGTGCATGTATGCACAGTCGTGTGAAGATCTAACAAAGACCCTGGTCTACATAATCCTTGACTCAAAAGTTATAAATATACTTAAATAGACCTATCTTAATATTCCTAAAATTGGTTTCTTACTAAACAAGCAGTGGCAGGCCATCAATGCCAGAACAGCCTTAAACACTCAGTGTAGGTGCCTGTAGCATACAGTATATGTTGCTTTAAACTACTGCTTTAACCAATCAGATTTCGACATCTTGAAGAAAGGTCAACCAAAACAGCTTTTTAAAGAACCATTTATACTTTTGCAGTTCCGTTATTTCATGTCATTTACTTGCTATTTGCACCACAGGTTGGATCCTAACTGCATGTAAATGCATTTGTACTTGTACTTGTATAGTGTCAGTAAAGAATAAAACTACAGTACATTATATGCCTCTTTGAAACATGTTCTGATGTTGCCAGTTTCATCTACACATTCCCAACATTTCTCCTGTAAATACTTTAAAGTAGCAAGAGACGGCATATTTTTCTAAAACGTATGCATGGAATAAAATGTAAGTCAAATATATGTCAAATATAGTGGAATTTGAGTTATCTATAGTTAACGAAAATAAGAACAATGTTCAAGGCATAGCAGAACATGTCCAGGATCTATTAAAAGGCATCAGAGCTCTAAGGGATAATATATGTCGAGCTAATTATCTGGAAAATAATCTGCCACTCGAAGACATTGCTATGGGATATTTTTAGATTCAAGACATCTGTATACAATAAATGAGTACACCTTTTTTTTATTTTACATTCTTTCTCTTGCCATATCTGTAGTTGATGGTCATACAGCTCGTGTCAGGTGTTACAGCGTGTGGATTATTGACAGCGAAAAGGGCAAAGCTCATCATTAGAGAGTGCAGACACACATAAACTTTTTAATTTTCATCCGCAAAGGTCAGTTGTCAGAAAGTATCGAGCTGGCCAAAGGTGAGGGAAACATGAAATAAAAATAGGCAAGCTTGGAAGGGGGTGGGAGGTGGTGGTGGGGGAGGGCTGCGTACTTCACTGTGCACTGTGTTCGTCCCACTGCTGTTCTTTTAAGTTATTATATATAGTAGTTATAAGTCAGATCGTTTGGGTTTGAAAATACATTAATGTGTATAAAGAGGAATCGTTTTCATTATATTAAACTGACTTGAAACACTACACTAAATGGACTGAAATACTACTGCTGACTTTTCCAGCCATATGTGGCTCTTCCTTAAACTGTTACCACAAAGCTGGAAACAAACAATTGTTCCAGCTGAACACAAGATTCCTACATACTTTTAAAAATTTACCTTCAGACTATACTGGGAAGATGCTCCACTAGATTTTGAAATGTAATTGGGGGATTTTGCTCATTTAGCCAGTTGGTAAAGTCTGGTACTGATGTAGGTGAGGTAAGGAGGCCCGGGATGCAGTCAGAATTCCAAATACCTTCAAATCCGTAGTCCAATGTCTTCACTATTGTATAATTTCCCTCTTTGAATAATTTTTGTTGTTGTTGTTGTGACTGAGGTTAATTATTATTTCGCCCTTAACATTTACATTATTCTTACTAATATAACAATTAAAAAATATTTAATTATTTACACTATTCTTCCAAAAGTATTGGGTCACCTGTATGGTATGTGATTTTTTTATAGCATTGCATTCCAAATTTAATCCCAATTTACTCTTATAATTCCCTCCAATCTTCTGGGAAAATGTTCCACTACATTTTGGAGTGTGCTTATGGACATGTGTGTTCATCAGCCACAAG
Organism: Silurus meridionalis; assembly: GCF_014805685.1. NCBI lineage: Eukaryota > Metazoa > Chordata > Actinopteri > Siluriformes > Siluridae > Silurus > Silurus meridionalis. Next base: position 3,247,698 of record NC_060912.1, on the reverse strand, counting down.
GGTGTTCCGAAAGGCAGCTACTAATGCAGGTAAGGAGACCTGTGGTACAGTCAGCGTTCACATTCATCCCAAAGGTGTGCAGTAGGGATGAGCTCAGAGCTCTACAGCAGTCCACTGAAGATCTTCCTCTCCAAAACATGTAAACCAGATCTTCAAGGAGCAAAGTTTTATTAGAGCGCATCTGAAGGACATTCTGTACAACTGAGTGCCTCCAGCTTTGTGGTAACAGTTTGGAAAAGAACCACATATAGCAGGAAAGGTCATATTCATAATATATATATATATATATATATATATATATATATATATATATATATATATATATATATATATATATATATTATAGAAAATGTCTAATCAATCAGATACAAGAATACACCACTCATACTCTGTATATTTCCCTCGTTGAATAAGCATTTTGTTGCAACTGATGTTAGTAATTATTTCACCCTGCACGTTTACACGATCCTTTCTCATACAACAATAGAAGTTGAAAATAAGCACATAAAGAACCGAACATAAATAAGAACTATATTACGTGTCAAGTGCACATTCGAAGGTCACTGCGTGTTCAGCGGGTGAAAATGGAAAACTGCACTTTAATTGAAACACCTGCCGCCAAGCAACCTTTCCGGTGTTCCTTCGTGCTCAGCTACAGTTGCATTATGAGATAAGGCATTATTACCCAAGCCCCCCCACCTCCCTTACACATGCCTCATGTGGGGGAAGGTAGGGCATGAATATTTGGTGTGACAGCTCGGTACAATCTTGTGACGGTAGCGTATTAATCAAAGGCACCTTGCCTAGAAAGGCACACTAGAAAGCCGTAACGCAGCTGACATGCTGACAGCCCGATAACATTTCACAATGTAAATGCCAAACTAGAGAAAGAGAAGTGGCAAGAACTTAAAGCGGGAGACAGAAAAAGTAACAAGTCGGTGCCTCAACAATTTTTTTTTTCTTGTTCTTTTTTATGTATTAAAGTCGAGTTCTATTCCTGCCATCGCTTCGTATCATGAAGGGTATAAACATGCACCAGGAACCAAATACAAAACAAACAGTCTTTACACTGCCTGTGGAGTCAAAACACTATGTACAGAGACGTCTGAGCAGTCATCTGCTACATTTACAGCTCACTTCAGATTTTCCTCTTGAAAAAATATAAATCTTCGAGATGAGACATATTTCGCATACTTTGCTACTTTGAAAAAATTCTTGAAATGAGCAGTATTTTTTTTTTTTTGTTAGTTCCAGTTTTATACATGTTGTTTAGGCAAAAGCTACTCTATATTTTCAAGTTCATTTATTCATTCATTCATTCATTCATTCATTCATTCATTCATCCGTTTGTTCTTTTTTTCATTCATTCATCTTCCATTACTGTTTAATTTACTGTTTAAGAATCCAGGATCATGGAGAAAAAGTATTGAGACACCTGACTTTTCTAGCCATATGTGGTTCCTCCTCAAACTGTTGCCACAAATTTGGAGGAACATAATTGTATATCTTTAGATGTGGAAGCATCCAAAATTTCACTTTACCTGAAAGACCCAAACCAGTTCCAGCATGACAATGCACCTGGGCACAAAACCAGCACTATGAAGATATGCTTTACATGGGTTGGAGTGAAATATCTTGAGTTGGCCTGCTTTAGTAATCTGACCTCAACCCTTGCTATTGAAAATATTTGTGATGAATTGGAACACACCCCAGATCACCTCATCCTATTAGTATCTGACTAATAGCGTTGAGGCTAATTGAGTGCAAATCTCCACTCCAAAATCTAGCAGAACAAAAGAATTCTCAGAAAAGTGAAGGAAATTATAACAACAAAAACATTGGGACTGAATATGGAATTGGTTGTCCAAAATGTACCTATTAATTTTATGCTCAGGTGTCCACAAACTTTTGTCCGTATGGTCAATAACCTGTGACAAACAGAATCCTTAGACTTCAATTTTTATTTTTACTTTACATCGAATGGCTCACAATGTCCTTTGGGACCTCATTATAGTTCAAATCGTCCCAAATCAGTATGTTGAGTTCGTTCCATTCAAATGCAAAACAAATAAACCAGACTGTTTGGAGGTGGGGTTTGTGGGGTGTTGGGTTGAAAGACTTGAAAGGTCATGAAAAAAATAAAGCTGTTAAATTGAACAAAAAAGACAAAAAATTTAAGTGCAAATTATACACTCAGCACACAATTGCTCTTACGTGCAATTTCATGCAATCTCACGATTGCTCTTTCATGCAATTATCCAATGAGGCAATTATGTGGCACAGCACAATGTGATAAATAAATAAATAAATAAATAAATAAATAAATAAATAAATAATGCTTTGGTTAATATTCATATTCATCATTAGAATACGGAACAACGTGATCTCGGCGGAAGGGATTTTCAAATCACAGACTGGTGCGAACAACAAAAAACATCCAGTACCGTGGATGGAAACACCTCAGAGGAATAACATCAGCCTGTGTTGACACTTGCGATAATTCGAATAACCGTTCTTTCCAACCGTAGGGAGCAGAAAAGCATCCACAAAACGCACAGGAAGCTTTGGAAGCATTCAAACGGGAAGTGGATTCGGAGGCTACAGTAAGCCAACAATGAATCCATGAATCCAGAATGATTTAATAAAGGATCTTTTTTTGTGGGATTCTCAATTTTTATTTGGTGTTCTTTTTGTTCTTTTTTAATGAATGACAATGCAGATGGTGTAACTGTTTTTTTTTTTTTTAAACGCACTTAACATTTATCTTGTGAGCCTCCAAGGTCTAAAACATCAGCATGCACTATTACTGGCACAAAATGGTGTCTTCCTGTAATGAATTGCCAACTATGCCATTCACACACACACACACACACACACACACACACACACACACACACACACACACACACACACACACACATACGCACACACGCACTAAAAATGATCAAGAGGGATGTCAGGTTGTTGCCTTCCGTCACCCGGATGCCCATGTGGGATTGTGAAACATCTGTTTATCTCCAGACCTGCTCCATCACTGTTTGTTTTGAACGGAGTCATGTAGCTTGAAAAATATGACTGAGCTCACGTTAGATCCTTGAAAAGAAACAGAAACCAAACGCAAAATCAGTCTTATGCAAATCTAAAGGACATGATAGCTTAGCGGCTAAGGTATTGAACTTTGGATCTGAAGGTCATTAGTTTAAATCCCAGCCACACTAAGCTTCCACTTCTGGGTCCCTGAGGAAGGCCCCTTAGCTGCTCAGTTGCATGAATGAGATTAACTGTGAGTCGCTCCAGATGTCTGCCAAATGCTGTGAATGTAAATGAATTGTAATGAGCAAGGGCAATGTCTGTGCTCGGCTTGTTCTAACATGGATACTCCAAAGGTTCCCAATTCCCCCCAAAAAAACTGTATACAGTGAACCTCGATACTCGCGAACTTGACACTCGCATCCTCGATAGTTCGCGGCATTTCATCTGTAACTCTTGAAATATCTGATAGTTCGCAAGAAGCCGCGAGTCGCTCGAAAGTTGGGAGTAACATTTCAAAACTTGTTGAGAGTTTGTACTAATAAATAACATACACATGTCTGATAAACTATTTTATTATTGTATTATTCATTTAAAGTAGTAAATAAAACATTCATGACAAGTAATTTACAATTTTTGTTGAATTTAAAATTCAGTACATGTACAATTCCCCTTGAAAAAGGAACCATCAAAAGGACAGTCAAAACCTTGTGATTTTTTGTTACTAATGTAATGCAAGTCTGTTGTTTAAAAGGCAATCATTTTTAAATAGATCAAAAAATACACAAAAAGCCTTGAAAACCTGCCTTCCTAGATCCCCTTAAAACCAGAAAAACGCGAGTCTGACCCTCAAGGTCAACGTACATAAACTCTGCGTCGCAAATTCCACGTTCCACCTCTCCGAACGCTTCACCGAATCCTTCCAAGAACTTGCTTTCAAGTCAGAGGTGTGAACAAGAACCCTTTAAGCACTGACAGCTTACACGTGCCTGCGTTCCTGCAGGTATCTGTCACATTGACTCGTTTCACTCCCCTCCCCCTTTTGTACTAAAACGCATTCACGTTCTGTCATCTTCTTTCGGCAATAACAAGACGGGCCGCCATTAGATGTGACAGGGGAACGTGCGAATTGAAAAAAAAACGCAGGACTTCAGGCTGCAGGCGCCGTCGCCGAGGCCTGTTACTATAGCAACCTCAACCTGGCTTGCCCGTGTTCCTCTTCTTTTTCTTTTTAAATAGTGGTGCAATAGAGAGAAATAGGTAAAAGAAAAAAAAGAAAGAAAGCTGGGGTATGAGCATCAAACTTGGATGACTCGAAATAAAAAAAAAAAAAGGAAAAGCGTTTTTTTTTTCCATCTATTTGGATGAAAGAGGGCGCCGAACAAAGTCCGCACGCAGGCCTAGAATGAATGGAGAGATGTGTCATACATGCAGCAGTGGTGTGTGCTGAGCGTCATGCCTCGAGGGTCTGGAACGGCTAATCCAATCTGCTGACACACTGCTGCGTAACCGCTCTCATCCTCAAACCGGCCTAAGACACAGCTGCTTCTCGACACACAGCCAGTACAGAGCGGCGCCCTGCGGTCAGAAAGCACGATCTGCTCCACTGAATAACATGGTGTGTGTGTGTGTGTGTGTGCATGTGTGTGTGTGTGTGAGTTTCAGAATTCTTAAGTTCACAAAAAACTGTATCATTTTCTCTACTTTTGAAAAAAAAAAGCAGAGAATATGGACCATCTTTTTGTAAGTGGAGAACTAGTTTGGTTCATATTTTGACACTTGTTGGATGGCGTCTTTCTCGCTACATTTAGGTTTTCGAAAGTCGAGCCACAGAGGTAGATGCAAGCCCCCCGACTTTCTTTATGTACGAAAGGAAAACACAATAACGAGACAAAACATTAAGCATTTTGGTAAACAAATAGACATACGGAGAGACACAACAAGCAGGTTAAGAGGTTAACTCTCTGGTTGACTGATCATAAGGTCAGCGGTTTAAGCCTCAGAACCGCCAATCTGCCGCTGTTGGGCCTTTAAGAAAAGCCTTTAAAAAGCCATTTGTTCTTTCTGACAAGCTGAGATATGTGACAAACTGAAAAGTGAAAGATTGGTGGTTAAGGGTCTGGGTTACCGATGATAAGGTCATGCATTCAAACCTCAGCAATCTGCCATTCTTGGGCCTTTGAGCAAGACTGTTCTGCTCCAGGGGTGCCATAGCCTGCATAAACTGGGATATGTGAGTGAACCTGGTTAATCATGGTTGAGGTTTGGGTTAGTAACATAATCGGAAGTAACATCCATAAACCTCCTCCTTGGTCTTCCTCTTTTCCTCCTTCCTGTCAGCTCCATCCTCAGCATTCTTCTACTGATATACCCCATGTCCTTCCTCTGCACATGTCCAAACCATCTCAATCCCGCCTCCCTCACCTTGTCTCCAAAACGTCCTACATGCGCTGTCCCTCTAATAAACTCATTTCTAATCCTGTCCATCGTCGTCACTCCCAACGAAAACCTTAACATATTCAGCTCTGCTACCTCCACCTCTACCTCCTGTCTTTTACTCAATGCCATTGTCTCTAAACCATACAACATCTCAGGTCCCACCACAGTCCTATTAACTTTCCCTTTCACTCCTGCAGATAGCGAAACTTTCTTTTGCGAAACCAGTTTGTTTATGAGCAGATAAAAACTTAACTGGTCAAACACGCAGCAAGTCACCAATCACGATCGAGCACACGCCCTCTTTTAAAGTTGTTTTGATTGCTGCTTTGTGGTGTCTACTTAGCATGAACATACAGTTCAGCATCAGTTAAACAGTAAGCAGACCATTTTGAGAGGAATAAATTATGAAAAAAACTCATGACTTCCCACAACACCCGTGGCTTTATTTATGAAATTTTAATGAAGTAGTTGAAAAGAAGATTTTGGGCTCATGATAATTTTAATAGATATCACTTAGTGTTTGAATCATTAATATTAGTTTATGAATTGATTGGTGTGCTGAGCGTAACATTTGAGTGTTTTCACATAAACTGGGTTGATTAAGTGTCTTGATTAAGAGTCTTGTGACAAAAATAATAATAGGAACATTATAGCCATAATAAATCATAGTACTTTTGATCTTCTTCTTCTTCTTCTTCTTCTTCTTTCGGCTGCTCCCATTAGCGGATCATCCGTCTCTATACCACCCTGTCCTCTACATCTGCCTCTTTTACACCAACTACCTGCATGTCTTCCCTCACCACATCCATGAACCTCCTCATTGGCCTTCCTCTTTTCCTCCTACCTGGTGGCTCCATCTTCAGCATTCTTCTACCAATATAATTCATGTCCCTCCTCTGCACATGTCCAAACCATCTCAATCTCGCCTCCCTCACCTTGTCACCAAAACATCCTACATGAGCTGTACCTATTATAAACTCATTTCTAATCTTATCTATCCTTGTCACTCCCAACGAAAACCTCAACATCTTCAGCTCTGCTACCTCCAGCTCCACCTCCTGTCTTTTACTCAATGCCACTGTCTCTAATCCATACAACATCGCAGGTCTCACCACAGACCTATAAACTTTCCCTTTCATTTTTGCAGATACCCTACTATCACAAATCACTCCTGTCACTCTTCTCCACCCACTCCACCCTGCCTGCACTCTTTTCTTCCCTTCTCTAACACACTCTCCATTACTTTGCACTCTTGACCTCAGGTACCTGAATTCCTCCACCTTCTCCAGCTCTTCTCCCTGCAACCACACCACTCCACTGCCCTCCCTCTCATTCACACACATGTATTCTGTCTTACTCCTACTGACTTTCATTCCCCTTCTCTCCAGCGCATATCTCCACCTCTCCCTACTCTCACAACAAATCACAATATCATCCGCAAACATCATAGTCCAGGGAGACTCCTGTCTGACCTTGTCCACCAACCTGTCCATCACCACTGCGAACAGGAAAGGGCTCAGGGCTGATCCTTGATGCAGTCCAACCTTCACCCTGAACCAGTCTGTCGTACCTACTGCACACTTCACTGCCGTCACACTGTCCTCATACATGTCCTGCACCACCCTCACATACTTCTCTGACACACCTGACTTCCTCATACAATACCACAACTCCTCTCTTGGCACCCTGTCGTACGCCTTATCTAAATCCACAAATACACAATGCAATTCCTTCTGTCCTTCTCTATACTTCTCCATCAACATTCTCAAAGCAAATAAGGCATCTGTGGTGCTCTTCCTCGGCATGAAACCATACTGTTGCTCACAGATGGTCACCTCTTCTCTCAGCCTGGCTTCCACTACTCTTTCCCATAACTTCATGGTGTGACTGATCAATTTAATTCCCCTGTAGTTACTGCAAGACTGCACATCTCCTTTATGCTTAAAGATTGGTACCTGCACACTCCTTCTCCATTCCTCAGGCATCTTCTCACCTTCCAAAATCCTGTTAAACAATCTGGTCAAAAACTCCACTGCCATCTCTCCTAAACATCTCCACGCTTCTACCGGTATGTCATCTGGTCCAACCGACTTTCCACTCTTCATCCTCTTAATCGCTGCTCTCACTTCCTCCTTACTAATCCTATCCACTTCCTGCTTCACCAACTCCACATCATCCAACCTTCTCTCTCTCTGATTTTCCTCATTCATCAGCTGCTCAAAATACTCCCTTCACCTTCTCAACACACTCTCCTCACTAGTCAACACATTTCCCTCTCCATCCTTTACTGCTCCAACTTGCAGTACATCCTTCCCAGTTTGGTCCCTCTGTCTGGCCAATTGGTATAAATCTTTTCTCCAAGTACTTTTCTAGCTGCCTCCCTCATCACTCCTGCAGTAGTTGCCCAATCATCCAACACCTCCTTAACACCACTGAGCCTCTGTCTGACCTCTTCCCTGAACCTCACACTACACTCTTCCTCCTTCAGTTTCCACCATTTTATTCTTCTTTCAGTCCTCACTCCAAAACCATCCTACAGACCACCATCTGATGCTGTCTAGCTACACTGTCCCCTGCCAACACCTTACAGTCTCCAATCTCCTTCAGGTTGCATCTCCTGCATAGCACATGGTCCACCTGTGTGCACCTTCCTCCACTCTTATACGTCACCCTATGATCCTCCTTCTTCTTAAAATAAGTGTTCACCACTGCCATTTCCATCCTTTTTGCAAAATCTACCACCATCTGCCCTTCCACATTCCTCTCCTTAAAACCATACCTACCCATCACCTCCTCATCACCTCTGTTCCCTTCACCTACATGCCCATTAAAGTCTGCCCCAATCACCAATCGTTCTTTCCTAGGTACACCATCTACCACTTCATCTAATTCACTCCAGAATCTTTCCTTCTCCTCCATCTCACAGCCCACTTGTGGAGCATAGGCACTGATGACATTTATCATCATCCCTTCAACTTCCACCTTCACGATCATCAGCCTATCAGAAACTCTCTTCACCTCCACTACACTCTTACTGTACTCTTCCTTTCAGAATCACTCCTACACCATTTCTCTTTCCATCCACACCATGATAAAACAGTTTAAATCCACCTCCAATGTTCCTGGCCTTACTCCCTTTCCACTTGGTCTCCTGAACACACAGCATATCTACCTTTCTCCTCTCCATCATATCAGCTACCTCTCTCCCTTTACCCATCATTGTACCAACATTTAAAGTACCAACCCGAACCTCCACTCTCCTGCACTGCTCCTTTCCCTGCCGTCTCTATAGACGTCTTCCTCCTCTCCTCCTCTTCCTTCGGCCAACAGTAGCCCAATTTCCACCGGTACCCTGTCGGCTAACGGTACCTGTGGCAGTCGTTGTTAACCCGGGCCTCGACCGATCTGGTATGAAATTCTCATTTGTGATCCGCATATTTGATTTGGCACGTTTTACGCTGGATGCCCTTCCTAACGCAACCCTCCCCATTTACCTGGGCTTGGGACCGGCACTAAGAGTGCACTGGCTTGTGCATCCATGATGGCTGGGTTAAATCATAGTACTTTTGATACTTAAGTATATTTGAAGACAAATACCTTTGTATCTCTACTTTAAATCAAGTACATGGTTTGTGTACTTTGTCCACCACTGACTAGGAGAACCAAACCTGTTCCAGCAAGACAATATGTCTGTGCTCAAAGCCAGATTGATAAATATATGGTTTACATAGGTTGAAGTGGAAGATCTCCTACTATTGAGCTCTGCCCCTTAACCCTATTGAACATCTTTGGGATGAATTGACTGCAGCCCCGGACTCCTTACCTCACCTACACCAGTACCTGACTTTTCTAAAATTTTACATGTATACCATTTGGCAGACCCCCTTTATCATACAACTGAGCAGCTATGGGCTTAAAGGCCTAGCTCAGGGATCCAGGAATGGCAGTTTGGTGTGGCTGGGATTTGATTTCACTGTCTAACTTACATTCATATGGCTGAATGAGCACAAATCTCTGAAAGGTGGAAGCTTGGTAATTAAGGTATTCAACTTTTTCTCTGAAGGGCATCAGTTCAAATTCCAGCCACACCAAGCAGCTACTCCTTGAGGCCCTGAGCAAGGCTCTTAACTCCATATCTGCATCAATTGTATGAATGAAATCAGTTTAAGTCGCTCTGGATAAGGGCATCCTCCAAATGCCATAAATGTAAATGTAAATCTCCACAAGCACAATAGTGGAACATCTGAATGATATCAGCAAATGAGCACTAAATGCTGAATGCTGGATGTTTAAAAAGCACATGGCCAGGAGTCCAAAAATGTTTGTAAAATACAGTGTAGCTATAAAGTGTAACATATTAATTATTAATGCAAAAAAATATGTATGATGCCAAAAGATGCATCATAACATGAGACATTCCTTAGACATATAAATATGATGGTATTGCAGCTTTGCTTTTTTTAAATTCCGTGTTTGCTTTTAAAGTATGATTTTGTGTGTGTGTGATGGTTGGACATGCTTTATGTAGGGTAGCGGATGTAAACCATTAACAGGACAGAGATAAAACCCCGCGAGCGCTGACGTTTGGATCCAGATGACATAAATCAGGGCTTTAGTCAGCCCTGTGCGACTGTATTTCATGCTCAAAGAGTCCGCCATCCAAACACATCCAGGCTCAGCATTAATCTCCATTAGACAGCAGTTCGGCTTGGCCCCAAGCCTGCTGGACAGCCCAGGGGACATTAACTCAAACACAGGCAAGACCTATGCTCAAGTACACACCCAGGACCGTGCCCTCCCTTTGCCCTGTGCTAGTAATCACCCTCCATATGCCTGCCTTACAGCTTTGCCCAGACACACTCCATCTATTTCTATCTGATTTCTCTCACAGATAAAGGTGCAGATATAGAAGGGCAAACAGGCCATAATATCAGAATATTAGCTGCACTGAGATATATTTTATTTATGTCCTGGTGGCTGCACCAGAAAGTAGAATCTGCAATATAACAGAATGTAATCGCTAAAAGGTCCCTTGATTGTTAAACTTGGATGTGGTTTCTTCTGTTAATCAATCCAAGAATAAATAACAGCATGTTTTGCACTTGAAATGACTCCTGTGACTTTTTAGTCTTGTTTTGTTTTTTTTGTTTTTTTATTAACAAGAAGTAGGTTTACAAGAGGTCATATTTTCTTGTAATTCATTATTTTGTCATTCTGTAAAGGATTCAACTGACGTTTTTCACCTGTTTTCTTTTTACATTTATCCCATTTAGCAGATGCCCTTATCCAGAGCGACTAACATTTATCTCATTCATACAACTGAGCAGCTTTGGGGTTAAGGGTCTTGGTCGGGGGCACAGCTTGGCAGCTTGGTGTGACTGGGATTTGAACTCAAGACCTCTAGAGCCAAAGTTCAATGCTTTAACTACTAAGGTACCACCTCTTTGTAATACATTATAGAGTAAATTCTTATAAAAATTCACCATGCAAGAATTGGACAGTGATGGACTAAAAGAAAGTTCTGTGGACAGTTGAGTCCAAATGTGATATTTTGAATTTTTGTAACTTCTGACTGCCTCACCCCCACAGTCCAACATGGAGGTGTAAGCATACTGGTTTGGAGTTGTTTTGGAGCAGGGAAGGTTGAAGAATTATTCCAGGTGAAAGGAACCAACATGGCAACCATTTCATATTTCAACACCAAGCAATTCCGTCTAGACTGCGACAAATTTTAACCGACTTCACCATACAACAAGACAATGAGCCGAAAAGTACGTTCAAGCTCTGTAATCGTTATATTTAGAGAGCCAACAGTAGGCTGGAGTGATATCTATCATGGAATGTCCTGCCCATTCACCGCACCTAAATCTTATTGAACATCTCTGGGATAAACTGGATGAGTGGCAAATTATTTCAGCTGAATGTTTGGAGAAATGAACTGTCCAGAGTGTGTAAAGCTTGTATTCATGTTAAGAGAGGATTTTATTTTCTATATAAAAATAAAGTCTGTACATTTTTATATTTGTTTGGTCAAAGTCAATCTTAATGCAATTGAATAAACTAGTTTCTTGCATAATAACAAAAGAAATATGCACATGTGTCTCAAAAGCCATAAAGGACTAGGTGTCTGGTGCTAGCTAGTGCAGGTCATGATATCAGCAAACACTGTAATGCATGTATATATCTTCGTATGTATACAGGTAGGCAGTGAGTGCTACTTAAACACAGATAGACAGATAGATTTATTCATTCCAAAGGGAAATTCAGACATAATATATCATAACATTCCTCATATGTTCTCCAGAAGCAACAACTGACCTTGCATTCATGCCTGATTTATGTTCTGCCCTGAAAATCAACCAGAAAAGCAAGTGCAAGATCTTAAATCAACCAGGTTTTTTTTTTTTATCCAGGGTATTGAAATTACAAGTATGAGTGAGTTTTGTGTACCTGATGGAGCATATAATGAGGGATGAAATAAATCTGAAATATAGAAATATGGACTGAAATCTAGAATTCAGTCCATCAAATCATACCAGTGCTCTGGATGGAGCTCTCTCTGATTGGAATCCACGCTGTGCAGCTGGGGATGGTTCCACCCCAACAGCCTAAAGATCCATGAAGTTCCCTTTGGAGACTGGTTCTTCTGAAAGTTTCTTCCTAATACCATCTCAGACACAGATTTTTCATTTATTATCAACAATGTTATGCTTATCAGCTGGACACTTGAATGCAAATGATTCATGGAAACTTTTAGTTCAAAGTTTTGAGTACAGTTTATATTAATTTTCATGGTTCTTCAGTGGAAACTTTAATACTAGTATCATGTATCTTTAGGCTGTTTAGGTGGATCAATCTCCAGCAGCAGCAAGGATTTTTTTAAGAATCTAAACCCGAATAAAAGGTTTTAGGATTTTAGAGACAGGTCAAGAGTGCAAAAGATAAACAGGATCACTGGTATCTGAGGATTCTTTAGAAATGATGGCATATGGTGAGACAAAAGCACATAAACTTAATGTGTGCAGAAAGAAGACCGGTAGTCCGAGTCTATAGCAGGCAAATAGAAGCAAACTGCACATGCTTGTGTGGATTTAACACCTTTTTTTTTCTTTTCCAATCCACAATAGCTGACAGAGGAGAAGAAATTGATTTGGTCGCAGTTACACTTACAAGAACATTTACAAGACGGACTTTTTAGGAACAGCTTTACATCGTGAGGAAAGGTCGGCCGAAAGTTCAAAACACTTGTTTAACTTTATCATGAACTGTTCATACTTTTGTTGTTCGTAGGATTTGCACAAAAACACACAAGTTGCCTTCATTTCAAATCCCCAGGAAAACAATAATGCATGAGAAAAACGTTATTTTACGAGGTAAATATCGATGCTTCTGTTAGAGTTGAAGAATGCGAGCAGTGTAGCTGTGGCTGCAGTGAATGGACACTTGTTGAATTGTGTTCATTGGGTTTCTTGCTTTAACAATGCCGTTTATTCTCACTGTGAGATTCCTGTCGGTAATGCAGCACTCTGTTATACTGCGTTTCTCAATAATATTGATGGTTTCTATAGCCGTGGCGTGCTAATGGTTTTAAAAGTTGACTGACTCAGGTAGCACGACACCACTGAATGCACTGCCCGGTACTGACTTCAACAAATAATATTATTCTCATATGTAGACAGAAAACATGGTGTACGTGGTAAAAGAAATGCACTGTATAAGCACGGCACAGAAACCTAGATTAATGACAATGCTTTGAATTGATAAAAACTACTTGGACACCTGGATTTATAATATCCATAAACAGCGGAACCTCGGGATACAAACATCCCAGAATACGTATAATTCAGATTACAAATCGTCATTCGACAAAATTCAGGATTCAGGATATGAATCATTCGAAACTCGCGGCCGAAATTTGGAGGGAACGATGGTTCTTTCGTCACACAACCAGAAAGTTTAGTTAGCGTCTTGATTTCATTGTGATAGCACCGTCTTAGCGATGTTTATCGCTGTTTATCTTGTTTCGTTAATACTACAGTACGGTAGTCATTACTGAATAGTATCGTAGTGGAGATTCTGCTTCCAAACAATAATTCTCCTCCTCCTCCTCCTCCTCCAAACATAGCATTCACTATCCGCGTTCGGAATGCATTATCCCATTTTCCATTATTCCTTATGGGAAAATTTGTATCGGTATACGTAACCCGAGGTACCACTGTAATGTAAATTATACTGTTTATTTCCAGCTGATACTCCAAAATGTAAAATATCCAACGTGACTCAATTAAAATTTTACACGGTGACGCAGTCATGGGTGAAAGATCTTGCACAAGGGTCCAGTGATGGCAGAGTGGTACTGCTGTAAATTGAAGTCACAACCTCAAGATTATTAAAGCGAAAGCCTGATGCATTGCACAAACACTTTCGCCAAGGCGCTAATAAACACTTTGTTTTTACAAGCCAGACTTTGTTGTTATACAGCTTTCATTCTTTACCTCCACAGAATGTAATTAATTGCTTATACTACTCAGCCAAAAAGCTAGTAGTGTATCATTTTGTACTGAAAATAGCTAAATAGAAAAATGTCTTTTGTTAGTTTTCTTGGTGCCTTTGTATATACATTCAGTGGTGTCCTACCTGAGTCAATCCACCTCTTAATACCATCATTATGATGCCAAGGCTATAGAATACATCAACATTAAATAGAAACGGAGTATAACAGAATGCTGCATCACAGACAGGAAACTCATCGATATTAAACCAAATCAAATCTCTATTTAAAAGCAGTTTTTTCTGGGAAATTTAATTGAAGGCAAATTAGATGTTTTGGTGCAAATTGTACAGGAAAGAAAACTCTAAATTATAAATGAGTCTCAAAATGTTTTGAACTGTTTCGGCCGACCTTTGCTCGGGATGCCCCGCTTTTCTTGAAAAGTCTGTTTTTTGTAAATGTCCTTGTAAGTGTATTTGCAACCAAATCAGTTGCTCCTCTGTCAGCCATCATGCAATAAAAAAAAGATATTAAATCCACACAAATTGGTTAAAAGTCACAGCTTTGAGCAAAATGGATTTGCCAGATAACCCTGGAAAGACATGAGGTGACAACTGAAATCTGATTGGATAGAAACTTAGACATTAGAGAAACACTATGAAATGAAGAGAATAGACTATTGGAGAGAATTTAATACATATTCATGGATCAAAATATATGAAAAAAGGTCAGTGATTTTGATAGAAAAAAAGGTCCTGACGGCCCACCAATGATCAATATGCAGTACTCGGGGAAAATTTGATTTCCTTTTGCTTTGTGTTTTAGCGTTGGCACCAGGATACCTAATCCCTCTTGTGCGACACCTGGACAATCCCCGGTCCTGAATATAGAATCACAGCATGAAGCCTCTCTGTCTTCGCTGCAGCTAAAATTACAGGCGCATACGAAACACCTGCCGTGTCATCCAGTGATTAACACATCATCTAATCACACACCTGCCACCGCAGTGTCGGATCAAGGAACCGTCACGACAGAGGTGGAGAGAAACTCTCAAGCATGCATATTCTCACACAGGTTCTCTTGGTGTGTGTACCGTCATGCACATTGTTTCCAACTGTTTATTAGAGAACCCAGTTTGTTCTTGACAGTCAAGCTAGGCATCAGAAGCAAACATAAAATGAGAAATCCTCGCAGGATTGCAAGTGACCCGATGAAGATCTGGCTTTAATTTTCTTGGAATTAATTGGAGGTTGTAAAATTACATTCAGGCACCGTGTACTCAAACAGAGCCAAGGATTAATGCATAGTGCAATAAACGCAAGAAGGAGAAAAAAACATTTTCTTTTTGGATTAATATGGCAGGTTGAATATAAGTTTTAGGAAAGTTCTAGACAATTTATTTTGTTAATAAAAGACATTCAAAGGAGCTTTGTAAGCATTCACACACTGTAAATCTTTTTGGTGCAATTTTACACGGAAATATTGCCAGCTAGGATGCAGACATTACTATATTTTGGGATCAGGGAGGTTGTAGCTCAGTGGTTAAGGCATTAGACTCTGGATCGGAAGGTTACAAGCTCAATGCCAGCTCTACCATGCTGGGCCCTTGAGCATGGCCCTTAACTGTCAACTGTAAGTTTTAAGTTACTCTTGATAAGGACGTCTGCCAAATGTACATTGTAGTACACTGTTATGACCAAATACAGTATCCTATAATTGAGGGGAGTGGTAGCTCAGTTAGACATCTGAACAGACGTTTGTGAGTTCACATCCCGTTATATGAATTAGATACTTGTAAGTCACTCTGGACAACAAGTTTTACTAAATGTAAATGTATCCCACTGTGTTGGATTTCCAATCAGAAGTCGTAAGCACAAATCTCAGGACCACCAAGCTGCCCCTGTTGGACCCTTAACACCGACTGAGTTGTAAATGTAAGTAGTGCATAGTCAAGGACGACTGATTTACCACCTGTAGATCATTACGAGTCAAATTGTAACTCAGTGGGGGAAGGGATGGCTGGTGAGGGGTTGGTGTTGTTGTTTAGAATCTTAACCCAATTAACACAATAACATCCTAGTGACCAGTTTGCCAAGAGGGTTGCACATGTGATTCAATTTTGAAAAACGCAAAATTGATTGAAAGCTGATATGGTCCTGTAATGAAACATTCCATGGCACGAACAAGCCAGGTGAAGCATGAACGAGGGAAAAAATGACCATCTGAGCCTGAAAAATCAGATGACCTTTTGGAATCAGTGGAAATCAGGACCTATTGAGAGGCTCTGCGTGATGCCCACAGAGGTACAGAATGCCCATGTGATTAGATCATTTGATTACATATTATTCGTTAATAAAGTCCACTGGTCTATCAGTGAGAGGAATAATAAGCGGATGTGGGTTTATGTGAGTAATCAAGAAAGTAAAAAAAAAAAATAAGGCAGATTCTTTTATACCTTCAGATCAGTTTGAATGTTATGATACCTCTATCTGGCCATGTATAAAATCTGAGTAAAATTATAAGAATCTATTATGAGAGCAGGACAAAATAAAAGGTAAAGTGGTAGTTCATGGGTTAAGGCTCTGGGTTACTGATCAGAAGGTTGGGGGATCATGTCCTTGTATAGCCAAGCTGCTGCTCTTGGGCCTTTGAGCAAGGCCCTTAAAAAGGACATAACTCACCCTAACCAGGCATAACTGTATGGCCTCCTGGCCAATATTTAGTTCCCTTTCTGCTGCCAAAACAGTCCTGACCCATTGAGCATTAACAGCATTAACTTCTTCAGCAATTTGAGCTACAGTTGCTCGTCTGGACCAGCCTTCTCTCCCCATGTGCATCATTGAGCATCGGCCACCCATGACCCTGTCACCGATTCACCACTGTTCCTTTCTAGGGGACCTCACAAGAGCTGCAATTTTGGAGATTCTCTGAACTAGTTGTCTAGCCTTGTCAAACATGCTTAAATCCTTACGTTTGCCCATTTTTCCTGCTTCCAACGCATCAACTTTAAGGACCAAATGATAACTTGCTGCCTAATACATCCTATTCACTAACAGGTGCCATGATGAAGCAATAATCAGTTTATTTACTTCACCTTTTATAATGCTATAATGTCATTATGTTATAATGTCATAATGTTATGCCTAGTCGGTGTATATACAGTATGTCTGCAATGTTTAATTGTGTGCAATTTTGTGTGTGTGTGTGTGTGTGTGTGTGTGTGTGTGTGTGTGTGTGTGTGTGTGTCTATAATCAAGTATCTGGTTGACCAGACTCTCAGGCTCCTGGTGTGGTCAGGGTGTAGGGTTTCTCTTCTTTAGCAGTAATGGGAAACGAAATCTAATTCTCCATCTCCATCTGTCTCAGTTCGGAGATGGCTGAGATTGCCATTCCAGAAAGATTTTCCCTGCATGTAGGAGCGAGCGGCATCCATCTACCTCGATTTGTCATTCCATCCTTCTCCTTCTTCAGTGCCTTTTGCTCATTTTTATACCTTCTCACATTGCACTAAGCTCCTGATCTTCCTTTACACGTCCAAAGATCGCTCTTCTACAACCATACCCGGCACGACTATTGGATCGTAATGAAGCTGATGACATAAAGAAAAAATTAACAATGTTTTTTATTAAGTCTGTAACCTGATTTTCTGACATTGCAACATAAATATCACTTACTATGCAAAGTATTTCTTTCTAACAAGCTAGGGTCAGAACACAAGATGAGCCATGTTAAGCACCCCTGAAGTCTTGCTAAAGAGTCAAACAGTATCAGCTCAACAATACTGGGACTTTGAACCCCCTGACCTTACAATCAGTAACCCCAAGCCTTATTTATTGAGCTACCCCTTCCTTATGTGCTGTGAGCAAGCAGCATTCGGTTTTGATGGTTAATGCAGCTGTTCAGTATTTGTATTTTTTCCAAATCTTAATCTGTTAGCCTTCACCACAGCTTTTTGGGACTCACAGCTGAAAATGCCTTACCCAACTTTAAATGTTAACAGTTCCTGAGAAAACAGTGGGCTACATACACAATTTAAATATCTTAGAAAAACTACACTTTGAGCTTTACAGTCTATTATTTAAAGTTGCTATTGCTTAAAGATATAATAAGTTATAGATGATGAAATATCTTGAATATAAATATCCTGCATTGAAATTTTTTTTTCTTCATAAATAAATGCATGAAATCAGTCCTAAAACAATCCATGAGGTAGGCAAAGTACAATGTAAAAGCCACATGTCTCATGAGTTTATAATTTAAATTGAATAAAGATATTATGAAAATTGAGATTCCTTCAAACATTTATCTGAGACTATGTCTGATCATTTTTTTCCAAACCAATACAAGAACACCATTGTTCCTAATGCCAGATTTCTTTTGTTCCCTAATGCCAGATTTCTTTTGTTCCCAAAGAACGATCCCAGATCACTACTCTTCCCAATCAGCAATCCCAGATCTCAAATGTTCCCCCAAAAAAATCCCAGATCCCCGCTTTTCCTAAACACTGATTCCAGATCATAGATGTTCCCAAAGACCAATCTGAGACGAGTATTGTTTCTAAAGATGATTCACTGATCACCATTTTTACCAAAAATAAATCCTTGATCACCAATTTTCCTAAAAAACTATCTCAGATTACCATGGTTACTAAAACACAATCCCAGATCTTTAATGTTCCCATAGACCAATCCCTGATCTACTACTTTCTGAAGACCATTTTAAGATTAGAATTGTTCCTAAAGATGATTCTCTGACAACCATTCTTCTAAAACATCTATCCCAGATCACTAATGATCCCAAAGACCAATCCCAGATCATCATTTTTTCCAAAGACCAAGCCAATATCTCTATTTTCCACTGGGAACAAACCGATATTACCAGTGTTCCTAAAGATTATTCTCAGATCACCAGTGTTTTCAAAGACCAATATCGGATTACCATTGTTCCTAAAAATCAATCCCAATTCAGTATTATTTTTATTAACAATTCCCTGACCACCATTGTTTCAAAGCATTAATCTCAGGTCATCCGTGTCCCCAAAGACCAATCTAAAGTAGAGATAATTCCTTGATCACCAATGTTCCCAAATGCCAATCCCAGATAAGCATTGTTCCCAAAGATCAATCCAAGATTTCCATTGTTCCCAAAGACTAATACCAGATCTATTTTGTTCCCAAAGAACAATCCCAGATAAGTATTCTTCCCAAATATGATTCTTTGGTCACCATTGTTCCCAAAGACCAATCCCAATTCATAGTTGTTCCCAAAAATTTATGCCAGATTACCAGTGTTCCTAAAGAGTAAACTCAGATTACCACTGTTTGTAAAGACAAATCCCAGATCAGTATTGTTCCTAAGGACAAATTCCTGATCTCTGCTGTTCCCAAAGACCACCCCCAGTTAATCATTGTTTCCAAAAAAAAAAAAAACCTATTAGCAACTGATGAATGAACCAATATGGTTAAAAGCCATGACACAATCTTGTAAATTCTTTCCATTTACTTTAGTTTAGGTTTGTACCTTCATCAAAAACATGTTCAGAGATTGTTTTTTGGCGGTGAACATTTTGTCCCAAGGAGTTCGCACACACATACACAAATTAATGTGCTTTGTTTTAACAGAGAGTTTTTATTTGGCTCAGTGGAACAAATCAGAAAGGCAGAGAGAGATACTTTTAATTCGGCTTGTTGTGGGCCAACAAATAAATCACCGTGTTGGCTGCAACATGAGCTGAGTAATTTGACTTCTGCTCTCAGTACCTCCTTCACCCACAGCCACAGAGAAACAGGGATGAGTGTAGTTTATTCTTTACACAGTGAATGATTGAATGCTGTGCTGGTAATTGAGAGGGTTGGATGAAAGACCTGCGCACTGATTACTCAGGGCTAACAACATTGCCCTTATGAAAATATACATGACTACGTCTATTGCTTGCTGATCCCCCGCATTTAAACACAGGAGTTCACCCACAAATGACATTTGAGTTGAAGATCCAGGTCTAAATATGTAGTAATTTAATAACTGAAGCAGTTATTCAGCTGATGAGACTCATAGAGAAGTTATATAACAAGGTTATGCAGTAGGTTGAACTGAGATTAATGTCAGAAAATTCAAATGTTTCATTTTTTGCTATGGTTAGTTACTAAAATTACATTGTTTTGTAAGAGCCCAAGCAGAAATTCCAAATAGATTAGAGGTCGATAATAGATTATTGATTTCTTTTGGCATTTTTTATTTAATAGGCAGTAGCATCTGCGAACAAATCGGACACACTACAGACGACGGCTAATTAGCGAGTACATTCTGAGCTTACATGAGAGAACATAAGTCTCCCATGCCAGCAGGTGGCAGTAGTCTGTATTCGTCATCCAAACAGGGAAACTGGATGAGCTAGAACTGTGACTATATAAAGCAAGCAGCGTTTACAACTGCCCCGATCAGTTCTAACGGATTCCTGTAGCTTTTTTTTATCATGTTTGCTCAGTTGCAAAGACAAGTACCGGGAATGATGTGTCTGTGTGCTCTCTTTCTTTACTCCATCATTGTTTGCTTTCTTCAGTTTAGTTTATTTTCATTTGCCAAACTGAATAGCTAATCAGCGTTCTCTTTCTCGCTGATGAGCTCCGCTGGTGATGTCTGACCAACAGCTTGATGTGTCCCAGGCCTTAAGTTCCCAAAGTCCAGTCCCTTATCACCACTGTTGCCAAAGTCTAATTACTCACAACTATTGTTTTCAAAAAAGCAATCTGTGTGCACCACCATTCTCAAAGACCAATCCCTGATCACCACCATTCCCAAAGACTAATCCCTGATCACCACCATTCCCAAAGTCCAATCCCTGATCACCACCCTGATTACCATTGTTCCCAAAGACTAATGCCAGATCACCACTGGACCAATCCCTAATCACCATTATTTCCAAAATACCAATAGTCCAATTCTATTCTATTTTATTCTTATTTATTATATTATATTCTCCACAAAATCTTGCCTCATCATGTAACACATTTCCAAATGCAAATCAAGATGTGTCCTAGTGACTTTATGAGTATTCATGAGACTCTTCCCTCTAAAATTATGTGAGTTCATAAGTTGTTGAGTAGCTTTTACAAACTCCATTCCCACTGATTCAGTTTAGTTTCAGTTAGTCTATCTTATCTTAAATCAAGTTTCACTGCCCCCAAAAGGTCCACCTTATAAGTACATGTTGACAGGAGTGGTATGTGAGGTATAGGATCTGTAGCACAGATGGTATTATTTAATAAATAAAGAATTGGGGCAGCCATCACAGAGACCGTTATATCTCTTGGCACTTAAGTTCACTCCACAGTTCAATACCTGCCTGACCCTGAGGGTCTGCTTTTTGGGCTGTGTCCAGAACCTGGATGGAAGACTAAAAAAACCTATATAGCTATTCTACACAGAGACAGGGAGTCCAGGGACAAAGAAAATATGGCTCAAAAGCAAAATCAATAGTGTGTAGAAGCAAGATAGATAGAAGACATGCAGCGAAATGATGCTGAGAGATTGCTTCTAAAACACAGTGCATTCAAATACTTCTAGATTAATGCTGACCCTGACTTCAGTATATAAAAGCCATTTCAGACTGTGTTTTTTTTCCCCCCAATAAACTTCGGCGCTCTCTAGTCATATACTCGAGCCCTTCAGGTTCATTTGCAAGTGCTCCAGCCACCTCGGAAGATGGATAGCGTTGCTTAGCGTATATTTGTTGGCTGTTTGTCTTTGTTACGCACGCCCCTCGGTTAGCTTGCCGCTAATGACCTTGAGATGGGGGCCTGCGCAGCGATGCATCAGTGTAATAGGGCCTCCCTCTGCCGCTGGCTAGCCGGCTAGCGCAGCGGGAATTTATTACACACGGCTAACTTGTGTTAAGCCATGTGGCCATGATTCATTTACCTGCCAGACTGACCTTATCCTCAGGTATGCCTCCTGCCTGTCTGCACACCTGCCGCCATTTTAAAGCAAACACCACTCCAATTGCACATTTTTTCCTTGCACACAACCTTGAGCAGATCCTTGCCATTTTGTCAGAGTAGCACCTATTCGCTCTATGGTCCAATGTAATGGAGAATGTTTATTGGTTTGTTGTGAGGAAGAGTTAGTCAAGCAATAATGCAGTTGAAGCAATTTTAATCATTCTTTCTGAAAAAAAACAAAAAAGCTGTGAGGATGTTTCCAAAGGATGTTAGCAAATAAGAATTACTAGCAAAAAACAAGACAACAGGGAGCAAAGTGAAGTTAGCGATTAGGAGGATGGCTTTTTATCTTAGTTTGACCTTCATCTGGTTACTTGAATCAATTCCAAGTCGTCCTTCAACAGTGCGGTCATGTGTAGTTCACTTGACACAAGCAAACAAAGTAACATCAACGGCATTCCTGACAAGACTGAAAGGCTTTTAAGTGTATTCATGGGTTACTAGCAAACCAGGACACAAGGGAAAGTGGAAGGAGATGGAAGGAAGGAATAGCAGGGGCAATTTATTGTTATTTTTCATAAGTTTGCCCCAAAACTTTATTTGTTTGTGTTGTGTGTATTTCAACATGTATTTGAAGTGAAATCCTAGTGGATCCTAGTGTTTATTCATCCATCATTTACTGTTTGTCAGGGTTTCGTCAGATGAAATTAGTGTTAGTTGAGTTATATTCTGAAATTGTGGGAAACACATTGAAGGCAGAAAAACAGATGTAAGTGGAATGAATAAAAAAAAAAGCCAAACATTTCTAGATAACAAATATGAACTTGTGTTGTAGATGAGGCTACATACACACTAATTCTGATAGATTTGCATGTTTGACATGCATGTTTGTGCTTTCAAACGTTTTCCAAAATTAGCTTGTCCGTGATGAAACATCTGTAAACGTTCACATCCCTTCATTGTGCATGTTTCAAATTTGTCCAGATTAAACTTGATGGAACCTGAAGCTGTACTTAAGGCTGCAATGCTGAAAGTGCCGGCATTTCGATCAGTGCTTCTCTTCAGGTTTAGTCCACTTCAAGTTGAAATCCAAGTGTAGAAAATATAAAAATAGTACCGTTTGTTATGACAGGGACATGGAGGTGTTATAATGTAGAAACAGCAAACAAGCATAAACATACAAGCTTGTCTAGTATTGGAAAAGTTTCTTGTGTCTCTTTTTTAAATAAAAAAACATTATAGATGCAGTAATGTCAAGCAAAAGCAGAGTTTTAAATGAACAGAATTGAACTTGTTGTTGCTGCAGGTAACCTGAGACTATAAAATAGTATTTAGTTGAATGTGGAGGACTACAAATGTTTTATTGTTTTGAAAAAGTACATTTTTTTGCTGAACAAAAAACAAAACAATCCCTGATCATCATAAAATAAATCTTTTATAACCAATTGCCAAAGATCAATCCCTGATCGCCATTGTTTCTCAAAGACCAATCCCTGATTCTGAGCGTCAATGTGTCTCAAAGACCAATACCTTAACACTATTGTTCTCAAAGACCAATCCATTATCATAATTGTTCCCAAAGACAATTCCTGGTGATCAGTTGTTCCCAAACCCCAATCTCTGATGATCAGTTGTTCCCAAGGATCAATCCCTGAACACTGTTATTCTCAGTGACCAATCCTTTGTCACTTTTGTTTCCAAAGAACAATCTATGATCACCATTGATCCCAAAAATCAATCTATGTTCAATCAGTTCTATCAATTCTATTCTATTCTATTCTATTCTATTCTATTCTATTCTATTCTACAAACCTTTCCAGAAAATCTCACCTAATCATGTAACACAGTTTCATTTGCAAATCAAGATGTCTCCTAGGGACTTCATAAGTATTCATAAGACACTTTCCTCTGAAATGAGGTGGCAACACTGTTGGAGATTTAGGAGCTCCATTAAGCCTGTGATGCTTACAATGTTAAGTTGCTTTTACAAAACCCCACCCACCCCACCTGGATCTAGTTCAGACATAATAGTCTATCACATGTTAATCCTGGAGTTAAATCAAGTCAAGTTAATTCAAGAAAGTTGACTTAGAAGTTCCTGGAATTTAAGGTACTGTACTTGATATTTATGCTCAACAAGTGGGTTATGAGATGGAGGAAAATGAAAAATTATGGAGTGAGTTAGATGAAGTTTCAGAAGGTATACCTAGGATGATGGTAGATTTTGCTAAAAGGATGGAAATGGCACATAAGAGTGGAGGAAGGTGCACAAAGGTGGACTATGTTCTATGTATGAGATGCAACCTGAAGGAGATTAGAGACTGTAAGGTATAAGCAGGGGACAGTGTAGCTAGACAGCATCGGATAGTGGTCTGTAGGATGGTTTTGGAGGGGAAGAAGAAGAGGAGGAGAGTAAAGACTGAAACAATAAGATGGTAGAAACTGAAAGAGGAAGACTGTAGTGTGAGATTCAGGAAAGAGGTCAGACAGGGGCTCGGTGGTGGTGAAGAGGTGCTGGATGATTGGGCAACTACTGCAGAAGTGATTCACTACTCTTGAGTCTGGTTCCTCTCAAGGTTTCTTCCTTATGCCATCTCGGGGAGTTTTTCCTTGCATCAGTCACCACCGGCTTGCACATCAGGGACAAACTTACTTATAAAGAATGTATTCACTTTTAATCACCACATTATCTGTGTAAAGCTGCTTTGAGACAATGTTCATTGTTAAAAGCGCTATAAAATAAAAACAAATTGAATTGAAATGAATTGAATTGAAGTGATGAGAGACACCAAAAAAGTACTTGGTGTGACTTCTGGAAATAGAAAGAGACGTGGTGGTGGAATGGGGAAGTGCAGGATAGCATAAGGAGAAAGAGGTTGGCAAAACTGACATTTTAGAGACAAGGTGAGGGAGGCAAGATCAACATGGTTTGGACATGTGCAGAGGAGGGACATGGGGTATATCAGTAGGAGAATGCTGAAGATGGAGCCACCTTATGGTGATCCTGTTGTGCAACTTTCTTATTTCTTATTTGTTTCAGATTTGACATTTGTTTATTGATTATTGCCTGGCAAATAAATGTAAAATTCTTGATTAAATGTGACATTGCCCCAAAACATTTATATCTACAGTAGTTGATTATGTTGTCTGGTGTTACTGCAAATCTATGACCAGGTTGGTACAAACTGAAGGCTCA
Source organism: Silurus meridionalis (assembly GCF_014805685.1). Taxonomy (NCBI): domain Eukaryota; kingdom Metazoa; phylum Chordata; class Actinopteri; order Siluriformes; family Siluridae; genus Silurus; species Silurus meridionalis. The sequence goes on along the minus strand of NC_060912.1, from coordinate 3,222,605 downwards.
TGAATGAAGCATAGACCTTCTGATTTCTGGGACCTTCTGATTTCTGGCTATCACTAACTTAGCAAGTTATGACAAAGGGACTAAATAAATTGTTCTTTATGCATGGGCAAGGATTGAGCAGCCTACTTACGAAATATTAGTTCATTCTTATATCCTCTGCCTAAGATTCAGACTGTCGAGTTTGCCTCTGTAAGCAGGTATCGTTAGCCAAGCAAAAGGCTCTAAGCCTGTGGTCCCCAACCCCTGGGCTACAGACCGGCACCAGTCCATGGGTCAATTGGTCCTGGGCCGCACAGAAAGAATAAATAACTTACATTATTTCCGTTATTTATTTATTATCTGATTCTGAACAATGTTTTATTTTGGAAAATTACCGGATTCTTTCCGCCACATCTGTCTATGACTCACTCTTGAACCCTGCCTTTTGTCTTGTTCCCTAACACTTGACAAAACTTGATGCTTTCAACCAGCCTTGAAGATAAAAAGAGAAAGGAAAACAAAATGAGACTGGGGGAAGCATCGTCTTGTTTTTTGCCACCTGTTTTTCACTAGAGAGCAGTCGCTCTTGTTTCGTCTCGGTGCAAAAAATAACCCCGACATCATTGTCCTGAAAACGGCTTGGCATTTACTGAAATGGGCTCCGCTGTTTATAGATCGCAAATCGATATGAATGACTGAGGCCCCCTCCTCTGCTTTTCTTCAAGGTAAAGATGTCACACAGAAATATGCCATTGGCAGCTGAGTGTATTCACACAGCTGAGCAGGGCTAAGCTCTAAAAACAATTAAATATATACAGTGTAAATTCCCCAAACTGTTAACACAAAGTTTGAGGCACACAATTGTTGTGCATGAAATTTTTCCTTCACATGAACTAGGAGACCCAAACCTGTTTTCAGCAAAGCCAGCTCCATGAAGATACGCTTTACATGGGTTGGAGTAGAGTAGCCTCCTATAAAACCCAAAAGCCTGAACCCAAAGCTTGCAAAACCTTTTAACCTTCAATTGCTCAGTTATCTGAATGAGATACTTGAAAGTTGCTCTGGATGAAGGTGTCTGCCAAATGCCCCAAATTCCACAAATGCAAATGTAAATGTTTCCTACTGTCTTAGACTTCCACTCAGAATGCAAAAGTACACATTTTAGCTGCCCCTGTTGGACCTTTAACACTGACTGCATTGTAAATGTAAGTAGTCATCACTCTTTTATTACAAGTCAAATCGTACCTCAGTGGCTACCTCATCTCACCTGTGGGATTTAAGATTGAAAGGTCATGAGTTCAAATCCTAGCAGCATAAGACTGTCCTCATGCAAGGCCTCAACTGTCTGCTTTGTTGTATGAAAATGGGAGTGTACAGTAAGCTAATCTGGATAAGTGTGTTTCAATATTCTGTGTATATTGTGCTTTTTTGTATACTGTAAAAAAACATTTCCCAATAGTCTATTCTCTGCATTTCATTTCTGTGTCACAGAGTACCAATAAACTGTCTTTAATGAGAATAATAAAAAGACAAAGGAAATACTGGACTACTAGACAGGCACAAGCATCTTCGAGGAAGTTCAGGTGCCAGCACGGACACAGCAGGACTTGAAGCGGAGACGCAACTAGGTAGGACACCTTGGAAGACGGGAAAGTACAGATAAAGATGGAGCAAGCCTCCTGGTGGCTGCCCCTTTAGGGAGCGGTCTCTGCTTTCTGGCCGACGTGCTGGGATGGAGCGATGCCCTTTGCATAAGTCTGGGAAGACGCGATGCCCTCTGCATAGATTTGGGATGGAGTGACGCCCTCTGCGGAGATCAGTGACAGAGTAACGATCAGTAGCTAAGCAACTTTTTCTGCATGGACCAGCAGCAGAGTGAAGATCAGTGTCAGAGTGATGCCCTCTGTGGAGGTCTGAGGCGGAACGCCGGCCTCTGAGGAGGTCTGAGGCTGGAGCGCCGCCCTCTGCAGATTGTCTCTGTTGTGTCCATGGCTTGCTTTTTTGAGGCAGTAGCAAAAACGAGAAGAGGGTCGCCGACCCGGAAGAGTGCGTCAGTGTAAGTGCAAGGGTAAGTTTTGGTTGAAGTTACAGCTAAAATCTGATTTCAGCTGTCACATCAGGTGTTGCCAGGGTTAAAGGTTTATCCATTTGTCGTAAGTCCTTCACGGTTAGCACTTGCGGGCTCTTCATGTTGCTTGAAGCTGCTTTAAACAATTAGATTGCAATTTGGCCACTCCTAAAAGTCTAGAAGCTCCCCATTAATGCCTAATATTTCACATCTTCTGATTGGATAGTCAGAAAGTTGCATTAGTCAGAGCTCACAATCTGGATCTGCAGAAAACTGCACAAACTCAAAAATATTAATGTCATTTTATTAGCTGTTTTTTTTTTTCATTGCACAATGACTGACAGAGAAGAAGTTAGTTTCATTGTGAGGACATTTACACGACTGTCTGTAATGCAGCCCTCTGTCATACTACGTTTCTGTATAATATTGATGGGTTCCTTAGTCATGGCATTATAATGATAGTATTTAGAGGTGGATTAATTCAGGTAGGACACCACTAAAGTCCTAGATGTGATCTGCATGACCTGCAACTGGTATTAAATTAATTCTGATGTATTTGTGATACTTAGGGAAATCCTGCCACTAAGTCTCTAAGCCTAAACTAGGCAAAACAACCTTTGTTCCTAAATGGACCTTGAACGAGGAAGTTATCAGGTTCTAAGAATTTATTCAGAAAATCGATAAATAACACACTAATTTCGCACCACAAAATGTTTAAACCTTGAAAAAAAATTCTGATCTTTTAAACGATCCCTCTCTAAAAAACATTGTTTTTTTTCCTAAAGCAAACCGTGACGAAAAACTGGTCTTGACTTTCGGAGGTCTATGTATTAGCCAATAGATTCCCAAGGGTGGAAAAGTGAAACGGGTAACAAGATTGTGTGTTGTATGTGTACGTACACATACAAATTGATCTGTTACTTTAGTCATTGTCTCTGAACTCAAGGGACGTCCATCTGGGTTAGCCTCCTTCTGCCACAGATCGATACTTTCCCCCGAAGAGTGAAGTCTATGCACGCACACACACCAGACCAAGCCAGGTGTTCCTTCTATCACAAAATTAAAGTAGCTCTGTTTGAGTTGAATTAATATTAGGGAATTCCATCATCTTAACACACTCAGTTACCATTACACACTAAAAAACACTCCAAAGAAGATAAAGGTAAAGGATTACAAATACACTGATTCCATTATCTCCAATCCATCCATGGTTCCAGAGTTACAATCACATTACAATCACCATTCCTATAACTAGGGTTTTTCTATGGTAATGTAATGTAAGTAGAAATGATGAGGATGTCAATTGGGAGGGAAAAATTGGGAATATTGTATTATGAGTGTTAAATGTGTTTAAGAGTTAAGAGTTATTTGCTGATGTGAATAATGGTAATTTTAGGATAGAATGTGATATGTTTACTTATAAAAAATTACCTACATCATTATTTGACTGATGAACGATCACAAATTAGAGGGTCGACAAAGACACTCCAAAGTCTGATGAAACATCTTCCACTAGTACCACCATCACAGCAATATCGTAACAACCATTATTACAACCACCACAATCTCAACAGCCACCATTATCACAACCAGCTCAACAACCACCACTGGTTTGAATTCAAATCAATTAATCACTCAATTTATCCAAAGCTCTTGTTCTGAAAGTCAGAGATCTTCCATTTCAACCCATGTAAAGCATATCTTTATAGAACTGGTTTTGTGCAAAGGGTCATGCTATTACGCTGGAACAGACGTTTCCTGGTTCAATCGATAGAACATCGAATTCTACTGCATCCAAAGACCTCCAGTAGAATTGTGTGCCTCCAGCTTTGTGGGAAAAGTTTGAAGAAGAACCAGGTGTCTCAATGCATTTGTCTATAAAGTGTATCCCACTTTGAATCACAAGCTTTAGGTCAGAAGTACAAAGTATTTTAAAGAAGAGTTGATTTTCAAATCGATGGACGTAATAAAGTTTGCTCCTATATTTTTGTTCTTATCGGACAATTCATTACTGTGTCATGAGTAAAAATTTGTACCACATTTGTGTCATTTTTGAAAATAAATAAAACCATCCCTATCGATCAAAAGAAGTGAGCAAAGGTTGTATGCTGGTCAGAAAATTTTGCTTATAATAAAGTAAGAAGTGGGAGGATTTGAGAATGATTCAGAAAGCTTTCAGGGAGACAAATCTGCCAAGAAAAGCTCAAAGGGGTTTTCCAAGCACACTTCTAGAAACAGATTATTGGACACTGAGTTCTGGAAGAACTCAGGAGGAATAAAAAACGTCATTCTGGCCAGCTGTCCAAACCACTGAGGTAAAAAAACAGACAAAGGTAAATGATGATACAGCATTATATCACACTGCTGTCATGTGACCTCTGCACCTGATTCACATTCATTGAGAATTATGTGTTTATTGGGGGGGTGTTTGTTGTGATGTGGTTATTATGGTGGTGTTTGTGATGGTGGTCATTTTCATTTCTTTTTTGCATTTTAGCCCTTATTAATGTTAAGATGATGAAAGAAGAACAGACGGCCGAGGAAACAACCATTTCCTGCTGTTATAATGAAATTAAAAGTTTATTCAACGTCATTGAATGTATCTTCTGGGTGGTAACCCACAGCACAACACTCTGCCCACTTATTACTTCCTGAGGAGGCTGAGGAAAAGTCCAGCTCCATCTTTACTACTATCCATCTTTACTACATTCTACAGAAAGACTATCTAAAAGTTCTACAGCAAATGGAAACCATGCAGGGGATAGTGAAAATGGCTGAGAAGATCAATTGGGTAACTCTTCCCTTCATCATAGGATATAGCACAACACACAGCATCTGCAAAACCACCAACACAGTAAAAACCACACACACACCCCTCACACACATTCTTCACCCCCTGCCATCTATAGGTTTGTTTCTTCTGGTTAGTTTTGTGTTATTTAAATTGATGCGCTTTTATGTAGCACCTTGGTCCTGGAGGAACATCATTTCATTTTACTGGGTGCTTTAAAATATCTGGATGAATTGACAATAAAAGCTACTACAATTTAGCCTTATTTAAAAAAAAATTATTTACTATTAAACTACATGGTCAATTTTTTAATACACAAAAAATACACCTTTTTCACTCTTTTTTTTTTTTGCTCCTGAAGCTTGCAAAGATGAGGACAGGGCTCCTTTTGCAGCCATAAATATTTTAGTGTTTAATTAGAACACAGAGCCATGCCCACAGCATCAAGGCAATTAAGTCATGCAGGCACAAAAGTTGAATGTAAATTGGCTTTATCGGGAAAGCAAGACAGGCATGCCCTTTGCTGTGCATTGTCTTTGTAAATAAAAGCAGAAAAACAAAAAAAACGTTAACAAAATGTTATCACAATGTTCATACAAATAGAATAGAAAGCTTAAATGAGCTTTGTTGTTTTGCAGTTCCCTTCTAAAGATCCATACATTTTACTGGGCAACTCAAGAACTATAGCATGATAATGGATTTGAACTGGAATTAATAAAAACACTGTACTACTATGGTGCAGGAGTGCAGTTTGAATGAAAAGTAATGCATTTAAGCACCTTTTACTGGACAGCACCTCAACAATGATGGAAGTATAATGAATGGATGTTCGCTGTTCAGGATGTTCCATTTTAAATCCTCGGTTCCTATTAAGGTTTCTTCCTCATGCCATCTCACAGAGTTTTTTCCCAATGCTACATTCACCACTGGTACTCTCATCAGGGATAGACTTAGAAGGAACAAACTTATAATTACTAACTTATACATTCTATCTTTATAGCCTCTTTATCTCTGTAAAGATCCTCTGGTAGAATGTCCATGGTAAAAAGTGCCCTACAAATAAATCTGAATTAAACTGAATTGAATTCTTCATATAATGAGGTGAAATTATGACGTGTTTTTGTAAAAATAAATAAATTAATAAAAAATAAATTTACGAGAATAAAGTAATAAGTCTGAACCCAGCCATTATGGATGCACAAGCCAGTGCACTCTTAGTGCCTGTCCAGGGCCTGGGTAAATAGGGAGGGTTGCGTTAGAAAGGGCAGCCAGCGTAAAACATGTGCTACATCAAATATGACAAATGAGAATTTCATACCGGATCGGTCAAGGCCCGGGTTAACAACAACCGCCACAGGTATCGTTAGCCGACAGGGTACCGGTGGAAATTGGGCTACTGTTGGCCGAAGGAGGAAAAGGAGAGGAGAAAGACGTCTACAGAGACGGCAGGGAAAGGAGCAGTGTAGGAGAGTGGAGGTTCGGGTTGGTACTTTGAATGTTGGTACTATGATGGGTAAAGGGAGAGAGATAGCTGATATGATGGAGAGGAGAAAGGTAGATATGTTGTGTGTTCAGGAGACCAAATGGAAAGGGAGTAAGGCCAGGAACATTGGAGGTGGGTTCAAACTGTTCTATCATGGTGTGGATGGAAAGAGAAATGGTGAAGGGTGATTCTGAGGGAAGAGTACAGTAAGAGTGTAGTGGAGGTGAAGAGTTTCTGATAGGGTGATGAACGTGAAGCTGGAAGTTGAAGGGATGATGATAAATGTCATCAGTGCCTATGCTCCACAAGTTGGCTGTGAGATGGAGGAGGAGGAAAGATTCTGGAGTGAATTAGATGAAGTGGTAGATGGTGTACCTAGGAAAGAACAATTGATGATTGGGGCAGATTTTAATGGGCATGTTGGTGAAGGAACAGAGGTGATGAGGAGGTGATGGGTAGGTATGGTTTTAAGGAGAGGAATGTGGAAGGGCAGATGGTGGTAGATTTTGCTAAAAGGATGGAAATGGCAGTGGTGAACACTTATTTTAAGAAGAAGGAGGATCATAGGGTGACGTATAAGAGTGGAGGAAGGTGCACACAGGTGGACTATGTTCTATGCAGGAGATGCAACCTGAAGGAGATTGGAGACTGTAAGGTGTTGGCAGGGGACAGTGTAGCTAGACAGCATCGGATGGTGGTCTGTAGGTTTTGGAGGCGAAGAAGAAGAGGAGGAGAGTGAGGACTGAAGAAGAATAAGATGGTGGAAACTGAAGGAGGAAGAGTGTAGTGTGAGGTTCGGGAAGAGGTCAGACAGGGGCTCGGTGGTGGTGATGAGGTGTTGGGTGATTGGGAAACTACTGCAGGAGTGATGAGGAGGCAGCTAGAAAAGTACTTGCTGTGACATCTGGAAATAGAAAGGAAGACAAAGAGACGTGGTGGTGGAATGAGGAAGTGCAGGAGAGCATAAGGAGAAAGAGGTTGGCAAAACAGAAGTGGGATAGACAGAGTGATGAGAAAAGTAGGCAGGAGTACAAGGAGATGTGGCAGCAGGCAAAGAGGGATGTGGCGAAAGCCAAGGAAAAGGCATATGAGGAGCTGTATGAGAGGTTGGACACTAAGGAAGGAGAAAAGAATTTATACCGATTGGCCAGGCAGAGGGACCGGGCTGGGAAGGATGTGCTGCAAGTTAGAGCAATAAAGGATAGAGGGAAATGTGTTGACTAGTGAGGAGAGTGTGTTGAGAAGGTGGAGGGAGTATTTTGAGCAGCTGATGAATGAGGAAAATCAGAGAGAGAGAAGGTTGGATGATGTGGAGTTGGTAAAGCAGGATGTAGATAGGATTAGTAAGGAGGAAGTGAGAGCAGCGATTAAGAGGATGAAGAGTGGAAAGTCGGTTGGACCAGATGACATACCTGTAGAAGCATGGAGATATATAGGAGAGATGGCAGTGGAGTTATCAATGACAATATTATTTGCTCAGCTGTAAATGGTGATGGTGTAAATGTCTGAGATGCATTATGGTCTATGGCCCATCAACAAACATTTATCTGTCCTATTGCCCATCAACAAATAGGCCTATAGGCTGTACAATGTATGCTAACACATATATATTGTTCAAGTTTATTCATCATCCTAAAATATATTGTTTGATTTATTTTTAGGAGTGTGGCTGCATCACCCTTGCCTTCACTGAAAACTCACACCAGGCCACACAGGTGTCTCTCCATTTTGAGTTCGACCGAGAATCATCCTGAGTAAGTACATATTTTATATTTTCTTAAATTGTATTTAGTTTGAATCATTATTGCATTGTATGACCTATGCAAACAACTTTACCAATGACACAATTAGTAATGTTTGTGTGTGTGTGTGTGTTTCATAAACAGATGTGATCAAGCACCTGCTCCAAAAAGGGCAAAGGCAGCACACACAGTCCACCATGTCATGGAAAGATCAGACAGATAACGACACAGTTCCACAGACTCTGCGATTCCTGCCCACACGTGAACCTGAACCTCAACTGAGGTCTTCTGACTCTCATTCTCCATGTAGTCTATATAAAATGTTTTTCCTGGAAAATGTTGTGTCAACTCTGTGCCACAACACAAATGCTCAAGCTGCCAAGTCAATAGCCAAGGGACGCAAATACAAATGGAGAGACGTAACCGTGAGTGAGATGTATCGCTACATTGGGCTCTTATTTTACATGGCAATGGTAAAGTTGCCCTCCATCATAGACTACTGGCGACAGAGCAGAATTTTCACAGTTCCCTTTCCAGCAACAATTATGTCAAGGGACAGATACAGGACAACTTTGTGGAATGTACACATGAGTCACCCAGATGCAGACAAAGAAAATGACAGAAAGAGGTTCACATCTGAACATGACCGTCTGTTCAGAGTGAAACCGCTTATGGACACAATTCGTAAGACATGCAAAGCAACTTATCATCCTAGAAGACATTTAGCCGTGGATGAGAGGATGGTAGCATGCAAAGCTAACACTTGGAGGACACAGTACATGAAAGCCAAGCCAACTAAGTGGGGGTTCAAGTTGTTTGTTCTTGCCGATTCCTCAAATGAATACACTATTATTATTTAATGCATAGTATTGTAGCCCTACAGGCTAGGATTTGCAGAACCCTGTGTATTGTTATTGCTTTAGTTGCACTCTTTATTTTTTATACATACTGTACTGTATTGTTTTATTGTTACACAATTCCCTTTTTAATGCTGTCCTTGCTAATGTGTATTTTAAATAAACCATAAAGAAAACGCATTCCTTTTAGTAGTACTGTACTTCTCACTGTGATCCTGGCTCAGTGATCCACAGCTCATTATGTAACAGACAGGTCATTATGCGACCCATTGTCTACGAAGCTGTCAGTCACAGCATGTAGACGCCTCTTCACATATGGCCTTTCAAAGTAAAAAGTGTCTTTTAAATTTTAAATCTATGTATTGTTTAAGGTGAATGAGCAGGCAGGATGATTTTCACATGATTAAAAAAATAAAAACCTACATTAGAAGCTCTGGTCTCAAAAAGTCTTGGGAAACATGTTTACTATCGGTTTTGTGGCCTTATTTCAGTGAGTTTTTTTTTTGCTTTTTCAAAAACCACCCATAAACCTTATTTTGTCAAAAATACAAACACATACATATAAGTTGTTTACATATTATGGTAGCCCAGTTTGTGCTGAAGACAGTGTAATAAGTCTTTTGTCAATAATATATTTTAAAAGCAACTAAAAAGAACCAAATGTAAGAGCATGTCAAAATCTCTCAAGGGGCCAAAAACACCCTCAGACTCCAGAGGGTTAACCAGATTGTTTAACAAGATTCTGGAAGGTGAGAGGATGCCTGAGGAATGGAGAAGGAGTGTGCTGGTAACTATCTTTAAGCATAAAGGAGATGTGCAGACCTGCAGTAACTACAGGGGAATAACGTTGATCAGTCACACCATGAAGTTATGGGAAAGAGTAGTGGAAGCCAGGCTAAAAGAAAAGGTGACCATCTGTGAGCAACAGTATGGTTTCATGCTGAGGAAGAGCACCACAGATGCCTTATTTGCTTTGAGGATGTTGATGGAGAAGTATAGAGAAGGACAGAAGGAATTGCATTGTGTATTTGTGGATTTAGAGAAAGCGTACAACAGGGTGCCGAGAGAGAAGCTGTGGTACTGTATGAGGAAGTCAGGTGTGTCAGAGAAGTATGTGAGGGTGGTGCAGGACATGTATGAGGACAGTGTGACAGCAGTGAAGTGTGCAGTAGGAACGACAGACTGGTTCAGGGTGAGGGTTGGACTACATCAAGGATCGGCCTTGAGCCCTTTCCTGTTTGCAGTGGTGATGGACAGGTTGGTGGACGAGGTCAGACAGGAGTCTCCCTGGACTATGATGTTTGCGGATGATATTGTGATTTGTGGTGAGAGTAGGGAGCAGGTCGAGAAGAGCCTGGAGAGGTGGAGGTATGCGCTGGAGAGAAGGGGAATGAAAGTCAGTAGGAGTAAGACAGAGTACATGTGTGTGAATGGTAGGGAGGGCAGTGGAGTGGTGCGGTTGCAGGAAAAAGAGGTGGAGACGGTGGAGGAGTTCAGGTACCTGGGGTCAACAGTGCAAAGTAATGGAGAGTGTGTTAGAAGTAAAGAAAAGAGTGCAGGCAGGGTGGAGTGGGTGGAGAAGAGTGACAGGAGTGATTTGTGATAGTAGGGTATCTGCAAGAATGAAAGGGAAAGTTTATAGGTCTGCGGTGAGACCTGCGATGTTGTATGGATTAGAGACAGTGGCACTGAGTAGAAGACAGGATGTGGAGCTGGAGGTAGCAGGGCTGAAGATGTTAAGGTTTTCGTTGGGAGTGACGAGGATGGACAAGATTAGAAATGAGTTTATTAGAGGGACAGCTCATGTAGGATGTTTTGGTGACAAGGCGAGGGAGGCGAGATTGAGATGGTTTGGACATGTGCAGGGGAGGGACATGAATTATATTGGTAGAAGAATGCTGAGGATGGAGCCACCAGGTAGGAGGAAAAGAGGAAGGCCAAGAAGGAGGTTCATGGATGTGGTGAGGGAAGACATGCAGGTAGTTGGTGTGAAAGAGGCAGATGTAGAGGACAGGGTGGTATGGAGACGGATGATCCGCTGTGGCGACCCCTAATGGGAGCAGCCGAAAGAAGAAGAAAGTAATAAGTCTGAAATTTTGGCCTTATTCTTGTAAGTTTTACTTTTTTTTCAAAAGACTCTTTTTTAAAAGACTTTGAATATCACACAGATATCCAGTAACCATCGATATCCTTAAAGTCAACCACTGATCGCACTTCAGGCTGCACAAAAGAGGCAGTTTCCTCAATGTCTTTGTTATTTGTTTCTGAACAAAATTAAGTTTCATACATAACCGCTGCAGTGTCTGTTTACTAATTATAACTCCTTATAGCTAAATCCTAGCCTAATATAGGATTTAACCAAATCCTCCACATCCATTTTATGCAAAACAGCTAAACTGTGATTTATCGCTTTAATTTTGCATTGCTAAGGCTTTATTCTTAAAATATTTCGACTTTATTCTCGATTTTGACTTTTTTTTCTCCAAATATTACATCATTCTGCTACGACTTCATTCTCGTAATCTTGTTTTTTTCCCCCCGCCCCCTTCAGAAATAGTAAATGGAAAAAAGACATTAATTATATTTATATGAAGTAAGAATTATATAAAAAGAATGAAATAGAATAAAGATTTTAATATTAAAGCTAACCTAAGTTAACACAGGGAGGAGTTTTATTAAAAGCAAACTGGAAAACATCTGAGACCCAAGAATAATCATAGTCAATAAACAGGCTCGGTCGAGGTACCGGCGAATGCAAATAATCAAAAAACAGGTCCCAAAAGTAATCAAAACTGGGGGAAATGGCATAAGTCAGAAGTCACTACTAGAACATTACTTACAAAGGACAGGTACACAGGTAGTTTTCTATATACACAGTGACTAGTGATTACTTGCAGGTGTATGCGATTAGTGAACAGATGTGGGCATTTAGTAATTGGGTGAACGTGACACAAGCTGTTTCCGAAATCACTCGCTTGTTCACTTATTTAATAATGCCTATATACAGTAATGATATGGCAGCTGAGATCAGTATAGAGAGGCCTTAAGTGATGTCCTGCCTTTTGATTGGTTTAATTTTAATTTTTCTAAGAATCTCTATATTTTTAATATTTAAGCAATTACTCTCTACATTTTTTTCTATCTATCTATCTATCTATCTATCTATCTATCTATCTATCTATCTATCTATCTATCTATCTATCTATCTATCTATCTATCTATCTATCTATCTATCATCTATCTATCTATCTATCTATCTATCTATCTATCTATCATCTATCTATCTATCTATCTGCCTGCCTGCCTGCCTGCCTGCCTGCCTGCCTGCCTGCCTGCCTGCCTGTATATATATATATATTCACAGAAATAGATTTATGGCTGGAACCACAAAGTTGTTAGATCCGATTAAACAGGAAAATTCCTTTCTCCTCCCATTTTGCGTCCGCTCTCTTCCAAATGGAACTTTTGGCTGAACTTTGCGTTCGACTCCTTTCCACTGCGAGTGAGCAAATTTGGAGGAAAACAAAGAGCGCTGCCAGCCATTGCGCTTGCTAAACGATGCACTTGCATTATTTAGCGAGGCGCCTCTGTCACCACGCTGGAAGAATGAGGAGAATTAACTCCACTCGATGGCCTGCTAATTGGGGAATGAGAAATCTTATTAGATGCACTGTGTGGATCAATGAAGAGGCCAGACAGGACTTCTTTGAAAGGTTAAGGTGCTTTTTTAAACATCTGAAAGCCCAGTGTTCAGCCTGTCAGATTGCACTCGTGGTAAATCTGGTATTGAATTTCAGATTAAAGTGCATCCAATTAAAGATTAAAAGTTTTTTTTTCTTCTTTTTTTTCATCTTTTCATCTTTTATTATGCTTGGATGGTTGGAGCTTGTCTCTGTGGATTAAAAAAAATGATTTAGAAGCTTGTTTAGTTAAAGCTGTCTGGTTTGATCATAGTCTGCATAATAGATCTAAACCTGGAGATCATAAAGAGTCCTACAGGACTTTGTTTGAAAGGCTACATGTGTCCTCAAACCAGTGATAGTAAAACATTTTCCATGCCAGAGCTGATCTATGAGGAAAACATAATGAATGTCTAATATGAATGAATATTCCAGCGTTGGAATGTATTTATTGATGAAGACTTCCATGTATTTCCATATATTTATTAAAGTTGCTCTAGATAAAGGTGTCTGCCAAAATGCCATCGATGGAATATAATGTATAACAACCACCACCAATTCTTTTGACTCCACATATAAAACATTTGAGAATGATTTTCTTTATATAAATAATGAAGCAAACAGCGTAGGGGAAGTTGTAACTAGTAATGGGAAGATCCAATTATTTTAGTGACTTGGTGCTTTGTATCTCGTTCATCAAAATGAACGAATCTTTTTCTTTATTTCATTCCAGCATGTCTACATACTTAAATTTTGACAATAGTTCCAATAATGCAGTTAAAGACAAATAATGCTAAACAGAATGAGTAGCTCATCTCTCATAATTTCTTTAATTACTGGTGGTCTAGTAGTTAGGATGCGGCGCTCTCACCGATGCGACCCGGGTTCAATCCCTGGTCAGGGAACCAACCACTCTCAGTGCCGATCCCAAGCCCGGATAAATGGGGAGGGTAGCATTAGAAAGGGCATAAAAACGTGCCAATTCAAACATGCGGAGGATCCGCTGTGGCGCCCCCTAATGGGAGAAGCCGAAAGTAGGTTTTTAACTGTAAAAACTGTGTCAAGATTCAGACCAAATAAACCCTCATTAACTTAATTGTGTAGAATCGATGGGAGTCACTTTATTGTTCCGTGTGTAATGCACTGCATAGCCTATATGGGAATTATGTGACCATGTGACAACAAACAACTTGGACTAGAGGACTCATGTTAATTCTGTTTTCTGTACATAACCTACGGAGATTTGTGATGCTTTGCTCATGGGCGTCCTGTAGTAAATGAACAAACCACTCTTTAAGACTACTCATTCTACTGAGTCGCATTAAAGACTTGTTCAAAATGATTGAATCGTTAATGAAAGACCCGTCACTACTTCTAACCTGACTTGCCCTTCCATGCATGCCCTTTACAACCCCCAGAGACCAGTTAAGCCCATGTTTTATCTTTTTTCTTTTCCCACTACACTCCTTTTTTTCTGAACCTGAGGGATTAGACCTTTTTTGTCATCCCTAATTTTAATTTTAATTCAGCTCTTCTTACTGACATCACGCCCCCTCCCCGCCTCTTCTTTCTGTGTGTATGGGTGAGGGAACTTCTCCTGCCGGTGTGCGCACACTCCGAGTCCCAGCCAGGTTTATTGACCGTGACAGGATATAATAATTGATGCGACTGTGCAAATGAGCAGTAAAAAAAGATAAATGTAGTTTTTCTGTGGACACCCCGTGCCACCCTGGGTGGCTGCCAATGTAGCTTATGCCTAAATCCACCACTGTCATGGGCCAATCAAAACAAGTAAAAAGTACGATATTTGGCTTTGAAATTGTGAAGTTAAAGTTAAAGTCTTAACAAATGGAAATACTTTAGTAAATTTCAGATACAAGAAAAAACTATTAAGTACATTAACGAATTACAATGACTTTGTTACCTACCACCACTGGTAAATTCCATCTCAGTGGTTAGGATATGGCGTTCTGAAGTTAAAGTTTATTTCTATAGTGCGTTTCACAATGGACATTGTCTCAAAGCAGCTTTACAGGATTTAAGAATTAAAGCGAATTATGTGTATTTATCCCTGATTAGAAGCCTGGGATGACTGTGGCAAGGTAAAACTCCCTTAGATGTTATGAGAAAGAAACCTAGAGAGCAACCAGACTCAAAAAGGGAAACCATCCTCATCTGGGTGATATCACGAGTGTGATTATAAATCTTAAAACAATACAAAACACCAGAGAGTGAGAACTACCATGAGTACCGGAGTGTGTGAGATTATGAGTTATGTCCTTTCTACCGTCTTTTACCTTCAATTGTGGAACCAGGAGCTACTGAGCATCCCATAAATAGCTCAACATTCAAGATCATCATAGATCCAACACCAACTCTTCCATGCCAGAGCCTTTAAACATTCAAAGAGGCCCAATATCCAAACTCTACATGAAGTGGGATCCAAATGGCTCTGGTATGTCTCTAGATGGTTCGGATGTTTGCGGGGTTGGCAATCTCAGGATGCCTCGGGATGGGTAGAGAAAGAGAAGCAGTGGAGAGGAATTAGCGTAGCTGCTGTTCATAATATTAGCAAGCACAAGTTAATAATGTGGGTTTGATCAGATGTACTGGAGCACAAGATTATGATATGTGATGTGTGCTATGTTTTGGACTCAAAAAATAAACTAAAAAGATATGTCTTTAACCGGTGCTTAAACTTGGAAAGTGTGTCTCAAGTCCAGAGCCCAGGAATCTGCCAAACTGCCACACCCTTCAGCCAGGCCCTTAACTTTCAACTGCTTAGCAGTATTAGGAAGATTATTGTGTCACTCTGAATAATGGCATATGCAAAATGTAAATGTAAATATCTGCTTGTACTATCTGTTCTTACAGGTATCCCAGTAAAATCACTGGGATATGTGAAGAAAAGAATTTCAATGTGCTGTAATGTATATGTGACAGATAAAAGCTCTTCTTCTTCTTCTTCTTCTTCTTCTTCTTTTTCAAATTGTCTGTTGTGCCTGGCATTTGGTTGACACCCTGTCATATACCCTCGCTTCCTTTGGGCTATATTTTGCAACAGGACACTGTGTAGGTGATTTTTTGCAATCTAAATCACCAGGTTTGCTTCATTTGGCAAAAGTAGGGTATATTTTGGTTGCTTCACCACCTGCTTTTCTTTTTTGTGGGTAATACGAGAATACGGTTGTCATAGTACGTGCCTGGCTTGTTCTGTTTCTATGCCAACATAGCTCATGCCCTTTTCAAAATCCAGCTGCCTCTTTCTGACAGCAGGGCCATATTGACCTAAGAGAAGCCCACCTTTTCCTGGGCTCCAACTGCGTTGCTGTTATTCAGCCTCTAACAGCTACAATAATGTCTGGTAATGCTGGGAATGCCTAGTGTTCAACGCGACACAGGCAACTGAAGAGGAGAAAACGGAAACAAGAGAGTGAAAGGAGTGAGAACGAGGCAAATAAACCTGAGAGCATGGAGTGTGAAAACACAATGCATGTGGTAGTGCATCCTACAAAAATAATATGTGATGCTTTTCGCAGTTCCATTTTAGAAACATCTGCAATATGAGACTTGACAAATTTGCAGATCGGCATATTGCACATGCATATGAATATCTTCAAATTTCACAAATGCTTTTTTTTTTTTTTTTTTACATTTCCTTTCATACTTTTACAGAGTAAACAGTGAGATGTAATAGGCAAAATCTGCATGTTTTAAAATTCTCTTCACAAACTCTGAAAAACTGCAGGTCGTTCTTTGGAATGAAAATGAAAGTGATAGTGAGGGGAAACTTTGTATTATATGACTATAATAGGGTCTTTATTGAATGCAGAAATATTTTAAATGGGATGCAGGTGAACATTAATAGTCTTCTTCTTCTTTTTTCAGCTTCTCCCATTAGGGCTCGCCACAGCAGATCATCCGTCTCCATACGCCTTTGTCCTCTACATCCGCCTCTTTCAACCCAACTACCTGCATGTCTTCCCTCACCACATCCATAAACCTCCTCCTTGGTCTTCCTCTTTTCCTCCTTCCTGTTGGCTCCATCCTCAGCATTCTCCTATTGATATACCCCATGTCCCTCCTCTGCACATGTCCAAACCAACTCAATCTCACCTCCCTCACCTTGTCTCCAAAACGTCCTACATGCGCGGTCCCTCTAATGAACTCATTTCTAATCCTGTCCATCGTCTTCACTCCCAATGAAAACCTCAACATCTTCAGCTCCACCTCCTGTCTTTTACTCAATGCCACTGTCTCTAAACCATACATCCCAGGTCTCACCACAGTCCTATAAACTTTCCCTTTCACTCTCACAGATACTCTTCTATCACAAATCACTCCTGCTATCACTCTTCTCCACCCACTCCACCCTGCCTGCACTCTTTTCTTCACTTCTTTAACACACTCTCCATTAATGGTATAAGGAATAATAAGGGGGATACTAACATTATGACTGTACGCGTTTGATTAAAGAATTGTACCAGGCTGTGAAACGCTTAGCAAAATGTGTAATGCCAATATTTCATAAATAGACAAATAATTTTATTATTTAATTCAATTATTATTTGTATAGCACTTTTAATAACAATGTACAGTGTCCTAAGCATTTATAGAATTAAATAGATTATGATCATAAATTCAATTCAGCTTCATTTGAATAGTGCTTTTAAAGATGGACATTGTCCAAAGCAGCTTTACAGAGATCAAGAGGTTATAAAGTTGGAATGTATAACTTTTGAAATTTAACTCTAGATAATTACAGTTCATTGAAGACTTAGCAAGCGAGGGGACAATAACCTTTTCACAAAGTGCCATTTTTGTGTGATATAAAAATGTGCTTAATGATCTAAAACATAATGTTATTTTCAGGGTCAATGATGTAATTTCAAACTGTACAACAATATTTATGTGGTAAAGTTATGAGTTTAAGTCCCAGCACTATCAAGTTGTCACTACTAGGCCCATGAGCAAAGCCTTCAACTGCTCAGTTGCATAAATGAGATAATTGTAAGTCACTTTGGATAAAGGCATCTGCCAAATGCCATTAAATGATGTACACTGGATATAAAAAGTCTACAAAGCCTTTTTTCAAAGACATAAATAACAAAATAAATCTCAGACTAGATATCATTTTTAACAAGAATTAACCCTCAACTGCTCAGTTGTGAATCACTTTGGATCAGGGGTCTGCCTAATGCTATAAATTTAAGTGTAAACCACACTTAAAACCACATTCTAAAAGTGGCCTGTTGGTAAATAGCATATACCTGCTCATCAATTACAGCAATTCTGAATCAAATTAGATAAAGGTCAGCTGTTGCTGTAGTATTATCCAAGGCACTGAATGTACCATGAAACACTGACAATTGTCATCAATAAGTGAAGACAATTTCACATTTTAATCTAACCCATCTGACCGAAAGCGCACATTAAATTCAACCAAGAAAAAAATAATGTCCTGAAATGGCACAGCCAGAGCCCAGACCTAAATCCCTCAATCCCATCAAAAACCTGACCCAAAAAGAGCCATGCACAGGAAATCCACTCGCAATTTGATACAACATGAATTTTTGCAAAAAAGAATGGGATCAAATTCCAAAAATCTTTATGTGTGAAGTTAATAAAGACTTGGCATGGCAGGGTCAGCCACAGTACACCACCTCTGGAGCACAGGGGGTTGCTCAAAGGCCCCAAGAGTAGCAGCTTAGCAGTACCAGGACTTGAACCCTTCTAAACAGTAACCCAGAGCTTAATCCACTTCCCCAAAGGTTTTCACATATCCCATCTTGTCAGAAATCTGGGATATGCATATAGTGCAGATATCCCCTGGAGCAGATTAGGTTAAGGCCCCTTAACAGGCCAACAGTGGCAGCTTGGCAGTGCTGGGGTTTGAATATTCTGATCAGTAACGCAGAGCCTAAACCACCTCCCCTAATGGTTTTCACATATCCCAGCTTGTCAGGAAGCTGGGCTCAACCATTGTACACCTTCCCCGGAGCCGATAGGGTTAGGTGCCTTGCTCAAGGGTCCAACAGTGGCAGCTAGCTTATGATCAGTAACCCAGAGCCTTAACTACTAAACCACCACTGCCCTCTCCAGGAGTTAGAGTTAATTTCAGTTCGGGAATGATAAATGCTATAATTAACATATTAAAATAGATAATTAAAGTCTACACACCCTTTAGAATGGCAGGTTTTTGAAATATAAAGACATAAATCCTGTAACAACAAAAAAAACCCTACAAACCCTGATTGCACTCTGAACACCCCTCTGAACTAATACTTATGGATGCACCTATTGCCTTTATTATGACATCAAGTCTTTGCGAATAAGTCATTGTTCACACATTTAGATTTTGGGAATTTTATCCCACTCTTCTTTTTAAAAATAAGAATTTCCTGTGTACGGTTCTTTTTCTAGGCCAGGTTTTTGATGGGATTGATGGATTAAGGTCTGGGTTCTGGCTGGGCCATTCCAGGACTTTGATTACCCTTTTCTTTGTTGATTTTGATGTGTGCTTTGCGTCATTGTCATTTCGAAATGTGAAATCTTCACCACTTATTGATGCTTTTGACAGTGTTCCATGGTACATTCAGTGCTTTTGGT
This sequence comes from Silurus meridionalis, assembly GCF_014805685.1. NCBI lineage: Eukaryota > Metazoa > Chordata > Actinopteri > Siluriformes > Siluridae > Silurus > Silurus meridionalis. Next base: position 3,203,396 of record NC_060912.1, on the reverse strand, counting down.
ATTCATTTATATCCCTCTCCTGAGTGGTACCTTTCAACAGATCATCAAGTCTCTCAGTTTCTTTGGCAACTCTTTGTGGCTCTTGGCTCTTAGTAGAAATAAAACTCAAAACATTCAATCTACAGAAAAGGCTGACTTTTATCTGGTTTTACTCAGAATTGCTGTAATCGATAGCAGGTGAAGGCCATTTACCAACAAACCTCATTTTGAATGTGACTAGTTTACATTTACATTTATGGCATTTGGTAGACACTCTTATCCAGAGCGCCTAACAATTGAGCAGTTGAGGGTTAAGGGCCTTGCTGAAGAACCCAGAAGCTTGGTGGTGCTGGGATTCGAATTTGTGACCTTTCAATCCAAGGTCGAATGTCTTAATCACTAAGCTACCACCTCCTAGTTAACTCTGAGGACAGTGAACTTTTTTCTCTGATTTTTGTTTGTCGGAAGATCGTATTAAAGATCTTACAAATCTGACATTTGTGTTATTTCTGTCTTTATATTTTTCTATAAAAACTTGCAATTTCATAATAGGGTGTAGACTTTTTATATCCAATGTACATCATTTACTCTTACAGCAGTTGGCAGATGCCCTTCATCCAAAGTGACCTATCTCATTAATGCAACTGAGCAGCAGAAGGCCTTATTCAAGAGTCCAGTAGTGACAGCTTGGTGGTGCTGGGATTTGAACTCTATATGAGGTGGTGTCAAAAAGATTCCAGACAAAGCACCACAGATTGAGTCGCTTTCACCAAATGTCCTGCCTCAGACACCTTAAAACCTGGCAGTAGAACTAGCTATTGACGGTCTAGCCATTGAAGGCAAATACTCGATGCACGAAAGTCAAAATAACGATAAGCATGCACTTGGTCGAGCTGAAGACCCCGCTGACCTTTTTGATGGGCTCTTTCACTGTTAAGAATGTTGCTTCATCTCAGGCTTGTACCAGTACACCCAAGTTTAATCACCAGTAATCATCATCGACATGAAAATAACAAATCATCCATGACACAGTGACTGAGTTCATGGCTTATTCCACACAGTGATCTGTCTGCTCCTGTGTCAGCAGCCTGGGCATGAACCTTGGCAGCAACATGGCCCATATTCAAATCCCAAGTGAGAATTGCCTAGACTGTTTTTTATGACACACCAACAATGGCAGCAATGTTGTGGATTGTTTCCCAACGATCATCATGCCCAAGTGCCAAATGATTTCGACAATTTTGGGGCGGTTGAGCTTGTTAAAGGTCCTTCTGAACTTCAATAATGTTCTTCCAATTTTGGTTTGTTTTTTGGCAGACTGACTCATGAAGGTCGGTGCTTCCTGTGACTGCGTGTGCAGCCTTATGTTGCCATCTGTTGGCATGTTACAAAACTAGTCTCAAAACTTTCGGATACCATCTCTTAATCTTTTGATCACCCACTTACACCACTACACTAACATTTGTAGACCCTGACTTGCGTTTGCTCCACATAAATATAGTTGTACAGTTTGAAATGACATCAACGTCCCTAAATACAACATTATGTCAGAATTTCCAGGCAGTGTCAAACTAATGACAGTCTAAAACTTTGCACATTTCGGCAACCAGTAAGCCAAAATCTTGTGCATGTAATTTTATTGTATTCAGCGTCTCTATTCCAACATCTGTCTTTAATAGAAAAATGAGTAACATCTGTGAATTGCATGTATAAACATCAAATGGTCCAGACTTTTTAACTATTCCAGCTCTGAAAAGGTTTGAATTCTAACAGTGTCACTGAAGGTCAGATTCACTACCACGAACATGCAGTTCTTCCCAAATGTATCCTCCACCTCATGCAGATGTTTTCTCAGCCCTTTTCAGGCCATATGCTGAGCATCAAAGAAAAACGCTCAGCCATTTTACTTCGCTCGGCAGCACTTCACACTTTAGCAGCTGTTCTACTCATTATCTGAACACACACACTTACTCCAAACTGTGGTAATTTCTCCATCCCGTTTTGATGCACTCGCCATTTCAGTCCCAATAAAAACCAGATAATGCAAAGGATCGCAAGGTGACATTGAGCTGTACGACCGAGGTAACCCATTAGCAAAAAACTATAACGGCGACTGAGCCAAAAGGACAGCATGAATGAGACACTGCTAATGGCTTTGTGAATACCGAGATGCTTTCAGATTCGGATTTCACACCCCTCACGCTGAGAAATTGCTGGAGGATTTCCAAGATTTCCAAAGAATGTGCCTGACGTGCAAAATGTCCTTGAGTGTTTTTTTGTTCTTAGGAGACAAATGACAAAAAAAAAACTTGCTTTAATACTTTTGAGCATTTACACTAAAAAGAATTGTGCCTGTGGACATTCATTCACCCACAAGGATTTAGTAAAGCAGTTAGCATTCCAGAACATCTTAAAGCTGTTCAGTAGGGTTAAGTTCAGAGCTTTATAGCAGGAGATCTTCCAATCCAACCCGGGTAAACTTTATCTCCATGGAGCTCACATTGTGCACAGGAGCATTGTCATGCTGAAACAGGTTTTGGGTCTCCATGTTTAAGCGAACGGAAAACTGACCAAATCCGAAGGCATTCTAAATAATTGGGTGTCTCCAACTTTGTGGTAAGATTTTGGAGAAGAACCACATGGATGTTGCCAATGATATGTTTTTGTGTTTTTAAAACAGACCGTAAGCCACCTTCTTGCGGAAATCAAGGTCAAGAATGCATCTAGTAAGAACGAATTTTCCACAACATTAGAGCCAAACACAAAATTCTTTCTAAACTGTCCCTAAATGGCATCATATTCATGTCATTTCTAAGGGAAAATGTCATCCCAAATGTAATACAGGAAGAATTGTACCATCTGTTCACAGAGTTGTACTGTGGTACAAGGTGGTATTAAAAAGTTTTGAGAAAAATGGTGCTAAATGGTGCTATTCTGACCACATTTCCGTCATCATGGATACCAATATAGAACAAAAGTAAAACAAAAACGTGTAATTCTGCGTAAAACTTGGCAAATCTGACACATACATTTACATTTGCGGTATTTAGCAGACGCCCGTGTCCAGAGCGACGTACAAAAGTGCTTTGAGTCTCTAACAATGAATAAATTTACACTGGTACACCAGATTACAAACTTAATATAATTCAGACTACAACTCTTGAATTCTACAAAGCAAACTTGGTAAGTGATCATTTAAGTGTTTCAGGATGAGGAAGGTCTTCAACCATCGCTGAAAAGATAGCCAGGGACTCCGCTGTTCAGACATCTAGGTGACGTTCATTCCACCACCTTGGTGCCAAAACAGAGAAGAGCCTTGAAGTGTACTTACCTCTCATTCTGAGAGAAGGTGGTACCAGTCGAGCAGTGCTGGAGGATCTCAGAGAGCTTGGGGCAGTGCGAGATGTGATGAGGTCTCTGAGGTAAGATGGTGCTGGTCCATTTTTGGCCTTGAAGGCAAGCATCAGTGTTTGAGATGACTCACAGCGAGTACTTTCTTGTAAACAGGCGTCACGAAACTTTTGGTACTGACTTTTATTATGGCCAGCTTGAAAATAAACCCTCTACAAATTTAGCTGTCAGACCTGTGTCTCTGACAGAGACAGTTCCTGGTAGACTTAAAATAGATATCCAAGATGCCTCAGCTATACAAAAAATTGCTGGAAAATTTTTTTTCTATCATTTATTGCAACTTACTTAATATTCAATACATGTTTATTTGTATAGCACTTTAAACAATGGACATTTGATTTATACTGTATATAATTTACACTGTATGGACAAAAGTATTGGGACACTACTGTACAGCAGCGGTCCCCAACCTTTTTTGCGCCACGGACCGGTTTAACGTCGGACAATATTTTCACGGACCGGCCTTTAAGGTATAATAATAATAAAAAACGTGAATTCACTGTGTTGTTTTTTTGTTCATTTTGCTAGCTTGGGGGTTTCAATTTAGCGGTAATGTGTTATGTGTTAGCGGCCAGAGCAGCCCCTTTAAGAGGGTAGCGGATGGAGGTAAGACATGTGACCGAGGCATCATGACATGCATCAAGAGTGAGTCATAGACAGATGTGGTGGAAAGAATCCGGTCATTTTCCAAAATGACATCATTCAAAATCAGATAATAAATAAAACAGAAATAATGTAAATTATGTATTCTTTCGTTGCAGCCCGGTACCAATTGACCCACAGACCGGTGCCGGCTCGGGGGTTGGGGACCACTGCTGTACAGAATGTAGTTATTTCCCAAACTGTTACCACCAAATTTTCACTTGCAAGTGTATGGGATGTCTTGGGATGTGATAATATCTATACTACTACTACTACTACTACTACTACTACTTATGATAATAATAATAATAATCATAAAGCTGGCAATGAAAATGGTAGAAAGCCTGTCAACTAGGTTGACCCAATTTTAAATACAGTTTCACCAACATTCAGTGGACAAAAGTATTGGAACACCTGAATTTCCTGTCAAATTTGGTTCTTCTGCAAAAGATTACCACACAAGTCGATGGCGCACAATTGAAAAGGACATCTATGGGACGTAATAGCCCCTGTGCACAAAACCAGCTCCATGAAGATCTGGTGTACATCGGTTGGAGTGGAAGATCTCTTGCCATAAAGCTCTGACCTTAACTCTATTGGGACGAATTGAAGGGCTGTCTGACTTTACTACCACCCTTGTGAAGATTGAATGAGCACAAAATTTTCCACAAACACACTCCAAAATCTTGTGAAACATCTTCCCGGGAGAGTGGAAGACATTATAAGAGCAAATAGGTACCACATGTGGAAGGGAATGTCAAAAAAGGCACATATGAATCTTATGATCGATCTTCTGTATTTAAATGAATGCCAAAGATTCATGTATAAATCTAAATCGCCGTTTTTGATTTGCTTATACTATAAACATCCTTTAAACGCCAAAATCTTAGCACATCCAACCTAGCCACTTAAATGAAACCACGGCTGTAAAACGTAGCCTTATTGGATCTTTCTATTGTGTTAAAACGTTTTTTTCCCCCTCTGCTCTCTGTCTGTCATCTCAAGGTCTTCAGAAAGCTGTCCTGTTCTTGCCTTCATATCATCCACAGCCTCGTGGTGCAGCATTTCAAATACGAGACGCTGCAGCGTGCAGCTTTGTGTAAAGCCTCGTGTCCTTTTAAGTGTTTGGCAATAGATTCTTTACTGACTTCAGAAGTGTGTGTGTGTCTATATATACAGTGTATATATATATATATATATATATATATATATACATTTGCGGTATTTAGCAGACGCCCGTGTCCAGAGCGACGTACAAAAGTGCTTTGAGTCTCTAACAATGAATAAATTTACACTGGTACACCAGATTACAAACTTAATATAATTCAGACTACAACTCTTGAATTCTACAAAGCAAACTTGGTAAGTGATCATTTAAGTGTTTCAGGATGAGGAAGGTCTTCAACCATCGCTGAAAAGATAGCCAGGGACTCCGCTGTTCAGACATCTAGGTGACGTTCATTCCACCACCTTGGTGCCAAAACAGAGAAGAGCCTTGAAGTGTACTTACCTCTCATTCTGAGAGAAGGTGGTACCAGTCGAGCAGTGCTGGAGGATCTCAGAGAGCTTGGGGCAGTGCGAGATGTGATGAGGTCTCTGAGGTAAGATGGTGCTGGTCCATTTTTGGCCTTGAAGGCAAGCATCAGTGTTTGAGATGACTCACAGCGAGTACTTTCTTGTAAACAGAGCGTCACGAAACTTTTGGTACTGACTTTTATTATGGCCAGCTTGAAAATAAACCCTCTACAAATTTAGCTGTCAGACCTGTGTCTCTGACAGAGACAGTTCCTAGTAGACTTAAAATAGATATCCAAGATGCCTCAGCTATACAAAAAATTGCTGGAAAATTTTTTTTCTATCATTTATTGCAACTTACTTAATATTCAATACATGTTTATTTGTATAGCACTTTAAACAATGGACATTTGATTTATACTGTATATAATTTACACTGTATGGACAAAAGTATTGGGACACTACTGTACAGCAGCGGTCCCCAACCTTTTTTGCGCCACGGACCGGTTTAACGTCGGACAATATTTTCACGGACCGCCTTTAAGGTATAATAATAATAAAAAACGTGAATTCACTGTGTTGTTTTTTTGTTCATTTTGCTAGCTTGGGGGTTTCAATTTAGCGGTAATGTGTTATGTGTTAGCGGCCAGAGCAGCCCCTTTAAGAGGGTAGTGGATGGAGGTAAGACATGTGACCGAGGCATCATGACATGCATCAAGAGTGAGTCATAGACAGATGTGGTGGAAAGAATCCGGTCATTTTCCAAAATGACATCATTCAAAATCAGATAATAAATAAAACAGAAATAATGTAAATTATGTATTCTTTCGTTGCAGCCCGGTACCAATTGACCCACAGATCGGTGCCGGCTCGGGGGTTGGGGACCACTGCTGTACAGAATGTAGTTATTTCCCAAACTGTTACCACCAAATTTTCACTTGCAAGTGTATGGGATGTCTTGGGATGTGATAATATCTATACTACTACTACTACTACTACTACTACTACTAATAATAATAATAATAATAATAATAAAGCTGGCAATGAAAATGGTAGAAAGCCTGTCAACTAGGTTGACCCAATTTTAAATACAGTTTCACCAACATTCAGTGGACAAAAGTATTGGAACACCTGAATTTCCTGTCAAATTTGGTTCTTCTGCAAAGATTACCACACAAGTCGATGGCGCACAATTGAAAAGGACATCTATGGGACGTAATAGCCCCTGTGCACAAAACCAGCTCCATGAAGATCTGGTGTACATCGGTTGGAGTGGAAGATCTCTTGCCATAAAGCTCTGACCTTAACTCTATTGGGATGAATTGAAGGGCTGTCTGACTTTACTACCACCCTTGTGAAGATTGAATGAGCACAAAATTTTCCACAAACACACTCCAAAATCTTGTGAAACATCTTCCCGGGAGAGTGGAAGACATTATAAGAGCAAATAGGTACCACATGTGGAAGGGAATGTCAAAAAAGGCACATATGAATCTTATGATCGATCTTCTGTATTTAAATGAATGCCAAAGATTCATGTATAAATCTAAATCGCCGTTTTTGATTTGCTTATACTATAAACATCCTTTAAACGCCAAAATCTTAGCACATCCAACCTAGCCACTTAAATGAAACCACGGCTGTAAAACGTAGCCTTATTGGATCTTTCTATTGTGTTAAAACGTTTTTTCCCCTCTGCTCTCTGTCTGTCATCTCAAGGTCTTCAGAAAGCTGTCCTGTTCTTGCCTTCATATCATCCACAGCCTCGTGGTGCAGCATTTCAAATACGAGACGCTGCAGCGTGCAGCTTTGTGTAAAGCCTCGTGTCCTTTTAAGTGTTTGGCAATAGATTCTTTACTGACTTCAGAAGTGTGTGTGTGTCTATATATACAGTGTATATATATATATATATATATATATATATATATATATATATATATATATATATACATACAGTGGAACCTCGATACTTGCAACCTTGACACTTGCAACCTCAATAGTTCGCGACTTTTTATTTGGAACTGAACTAAGAGTAACTCGTTCATTACTACGTAAGTTCAGAGTAACATTTCAAAACAGAGTTTGTAATAATAATTGACAAAAAACTGTTTTATTATTGTATTATTCATTTAAAGTAGTTCATAACAAGTAATTCACAAGAGAAGGGAGCCTCGAGAAAGAGAAACACGGAGAGGTGTGTGTGTGTGTG